>NC_056741.1:732607444-732844944 GCF_019279795.1 Protopterus annectens | reverse complement strand
CCAAAGGCCAGAAAAGTGGGAAAATGTGGTTCCGTAAACAATCTCAAGGGACTTCGCCTGACGACAAAGTCGTTTCCCGCCAGAGGCAGAGGTAGGAAAAACAATGGTAGACGTGGCCCTCGAGGCAGGGGCTCCAGAACCAGAGCAATCGAGAAGCCTTCTCTGATAAGCCCTTTCAGCATCCCTGAGGTGTTGCCCGACTGCCCACCTTCGGAGGCAGTCTAGGGAAGATTGTCACTGTACCCAGAAGCCTGGCTATCCCTGACTCAAGACAAATGGGTACAGTCCGTCATTTCGAAGGCTATTCTATCCCCTTTCTTCGCATTCCAAACCAATCAAAAAAAATCCCTTCCAGATGTTCCAACCGCTCAAAGGGATCTAGCGGTTTTGGAAATTTCAAAACTGCTTGCAAAAAGAGCAATTCAGCCAGTTCCAGCAGACCAGCAAGGATCCGGAATCTACTCAAGGTTCTTTTTAGTTCCAAAGAAAACAGGGGACTGGAGACCAATTTTGGATCTCAGTATCTTGAACAGATCAGTCAAGAAAACAAGATTTCGGATGGTCACGCTGCAATCCATCCTTCTCCTATTGGGAAAAGGAAACTGGATGTGCTCTATAGACCTTCAGGATGCGTGCTATCACATAAAAATGAACAGACACTCCAGAAGATTCCTCCGCTTCAGGCTGGGAACCAGTCATTTTCAGTTCAGGGCCCTGCCCTTTGGTCTCACCACTGCCCCCCGGGTGTTTACCAAATGCATGGCAGTGGTAGCTTCTCACCTGAGGCGACAAGGATTCCAGGTGTTTCCATATTTGGACGACTGGCTCCTCACAGCTCCCACCAAGCATCTCCTTCTGATGGCCAGGGATTACACTTTTCGCATTTGTCAAAAGCTAGGCATTTCAATAAATTGCGAAAAGTCTGTTTTGTCGCCTTGTCGTACTATTACCTTCATAGGCAAATCTAGACACAGTAGACATGTCTGCGAGACTAACACATCAGAGAATAACAGACATACACAAACTGGTCTCACTCCTTTTCAACAACAACAGAATCAAAGCCAGGTTAGTTCTGAAAGTGTTGGGAATTATGGCGGCCATACCTCTGCTTCCATTAGCCAGATTCCACATGCGGATCCTTCAATGGATGCTCTTTACACAATGGTCATACCAGCAACTCCCAATGTCCCACACCATTATGATCACATGGCGTGCAGAAATCATCTCATGTGGTGGATGTCTTCCCCTCAGCTCTTGTTGGGAAGACCCTTTGTTCCACCCCCTCCGGTTGCTACTCTGACAACGGATGCCTCCCTGATCGGGTGGGGGGCATTATCAGGGCAGGACGGTCCAGGGCACATGGCAGCCAAGCGAATGCCACTTGCACATAAATGTTCTGGAGATGAGAGCAGTGCTTTTAGCGTTGCAAGCCCTTCAAGACTCTCTTCCCTTGGGAACGATTGCAATCCAGACAGACAATATGTCTGTAGTGTGGTACATCAACAAACAAGGCGGAACCAGGTCCTACCCCCTGTGTCGAGAAGCACTCAGATTGTGGCAATGGGCGATTTCTTCTCAGCGGTTTCTGATAGCAACGCACATCCCCGGGAAGTCCAGTCAAATTGCGGACAAGTTGAGCAGAGCTATCCTCATGCCTCACGAGTGGTCTCTGAAAGACTCTGTTGTGAGAGAAATTTTCCTCAAGTGGGGTCAGCCTTGCTGCGATCTTTTTGCTACTCCCCAAAACAGCAAGTGCAGAGAATATTTCACTCTATTCCCTTTACCAGGCCAACCCAGCAGAGACGCTCTAGTCCAAGTTTGGCCCGGGACTTCTGTATGCATTTCCCTCCTTCCCACTAATCTCTCAAGTGATACAGAAAGCTATCGCTCAGAAGGCCTCATTGATCCTCATTGCTCCTTACTGGCCTCGACAGGTGTGGTTCCCCTTTCTACATCAATTTCTATTGGAGCGACCGTGGCATCTGGACCTAGTTCCAGATCTTTTGATCCATCAGTCGGGTCAGTTGCATCGCTCCCTCCCCTCCCCTCTCTGAACCTCACTGCTTGGTTCCTCCAGTTCCAACCTTAGCCAGGCTTCCTCAATTATCTCACTCCGTTCAAGATATTTTGATAGCTTCCCATAAATCTTCCACTCGGAAGATTTATTTGAGTAAGTGGAAACGCTTCACATATTGGGCTCAAGGAAGGGACATAGATCCTTTCACTGCTTCCATCCAAATAGTCCTTGATTTTCTAGCTGAACTCTTCCATGCAGGTTCATCTCCCTCTACTCTTAAAGTTCAATTGGCAGCTATTTCTAACTTTCATGTGGGTATTTCTGATTCTGCCCTAATGTCCCACAAGCTTTGCAAAGCCTTTTTGAAAGGAGTTTTTCTTCTCAGACCTCCTATAAGAAATCCTCCTTCTCCTTGGGACCTAAATTTAGTTCTTACTTCTTTGATTCTTCCCCCTTTCGAACCTGCAGTCTCCTGTTCTTTAAAATTGCTATCATGGAAGACTCTCTTTCTGGTAGCTATTACTTCAGCTAGAAGAGTTTCAGAACTTCAAGCACTCAGCTGTCGACCTCCTTATCTATTGTTTCATAAGGACAGGGTATCCTTACGAACCAACCCGTCCTTTTTGCCTAAGGTAGTCTCGACGTCAAATCTAAATCAAAGCATTGACCTCCCTGTCTTTTTTCCAGAATATTCCAATAGATCTGAACAAAAATTACACTGGCTGGATGTTCATCGTCAGTTGAGGTACTATTTGGATAGAACAAAACAATTCAGAAAATCTGACCAGCTGTTTGTCTCCTATGCGGAAGGCAGAAAGGGACTTTCAGTTTCAAAGGTATCATTATCTAGATGGCTAACATCTCTGATTTCCCTTGTATATGAAATTAGACACCAAAAGCTGCCTAATAAACCTAAGGCCCATTCCACCAGAGCTTTGGCTACTTCTTTAGCCTTCCAAGACAGACTGCCTATTGACACCATTTGTGCAGCGGCTACTTGGGCTACTCCTCACACTTTCATTTCTCATTATAAGTTGGATTTAGCTTCTAGGCATAGAGCTAACTTTGGTTCCACTGTTCTCAAGAGTCTGTTCCGTTAGGCCACCGGGACAAGGTGCTAGGGACGGTCCCATCCAGCAAGAATGAAGGCGAGATAGACAACTTAACATAAAGAAGTTATGTTCTTACCATAACGTTCCATGTTAGTTGTCTTCTTCTCGCCGCCTTCTTGGCGTCCCACCCTCCTACCCCTGGCCTGGACAGACCTAGAGGAGTTGTGATTGTGACCTCTCTTTCTACCACCTCTGTACTTTAGGTATATGCTCTGCTGTGCATATTTCCTGGATCAGGATGTAGGTCACCCTTCTCTTCTCCCTTATTTATAGAGGTGGACTTTGTTACTAATTATTCTATTACTATTATAGGCTGGGCCTAGCTTACAAACGAGATCTGAGGTAACTCACGCCTAGCATTGTGGGATATAAGGGGAGCCTCGAGCCGGTGGAACCAACTCTCGAGCTTTTAGAGTGGCAGTGGGCGAGGTCGGCTCCGAACCCATCCAGCAAGAAGAAGGCGAGAAGAAGACAACTAACATGGAACGTTATGGTAAGAACATAACTTCTTTTTTTTTTTCAGTTATTCTTCCCACTAATACCATGGCTGATAAGCCAATATTTAAAAGATGCACTGAGTGTGGCCATAAGTTATCCCCTGCAGATAGCCACACTTTGTGTTATGTGCTTGGGTGTTGCCCATCTTAGCACAGACTGCACTATTTGCGCAAGGTTTAACCTGCGCGTCATCAAAGATAGGAAGGCCAAGTTGTCTCGAAAGGCCTTCTTCCCCCTTCTGAGACAGTTGCTTCGGTCACAGTGGCTGCTGTGGCTGCCTCTCCTTCTCTTCCTCTGGCTTCTCCTCCCTCCCAGGCTGGGACTCAACCTTCTGTGCAAAAGCCTGCAGAAGTGGAGTGGAAAATGGGCAGAGAGAAGGAGAGAGAGTCGAAGGAAAAATGTAAGAGGTCTCCGGACCTTCCTTCACCGGTCAAGACTCTTAGTATCCGTGACTCCCCATGGCTCCGATCTCCAAGGTTTTCCCCGGAGCCGGAGGAGACATGCTCAGCTTCTAGGGCCTTGGTGCCCCAACCCGCAAGGTCGGAGTCCGTGGCCTCGTCGAGGTCCACCCGGTCTTTATCGAAGGTTGACATGGATAAAATGATGAGGTTCATTCGTACTCAGATCCAGATGGGGGGGTCTTGCCAGCCCCCTCCCCCTCAGGAGGTGGGAGCTTGCTTCCTTTTTTCCAACTGATATCTCCTTCTCTGATCCGTCCATCGGGTTCGGAGTATTTGGATCCGAGGATGGCTTTAGTCAGGGGGTTAGCGCTGACGGTACCTGCTTCCTCAACACTGACAGCTGCCTGGAGCTGCTCTCTGAGTTGGAGCTTGGGTGTCGGATCCGAGGGAGTGGAACTTTTTCCATTGGCTCCACCTTTGTCGGGCCAAGTTCCCTCCCGCGGAGCTCCGTCCACTTCGGGCCTGGCTCCGATTTTCTCGTCTGACCCGGGGAAACCGGCCTCCTTAATGGTTTCTCAGGAAGTTCGCTCTCCCTTGGCATTTGACGTGTTAGAAAGGGTTCTCTCTGCTGGATCAAGTCCCCTGACTGTCCCCTTGGACTCTGCTCAGACCCCCTCAGCTCTTTCTATGATCCCCATCATTTTACCAGTGGGACAGCCCGTGCTCGAGGAGCCCCATACAGTTCCCCCTGAGGAACAAGTGGCTTGCGAGTCCCCTTCGGAGAGCCCTGCCAGAGAGGTTCCTCGCAAGCATACGTGCGAGAGGAAGCACTTGGACTCCCCAGAGTCCCTCACCGAGGATACGGACTTGGATGATGGAGAAGTTTCCCGTAGGTCACCTCCCGAGGATGTCTCCTTTGGAGACATCATGGAAATCCTTCGCCAGCGGGGAGGTTGGTCTGCCCCTAAACCTTCTTCTGACGAGTCTGTGTTCCTGGAGGCTTTCGGCACGGGCCCATCTACTTCCTGGGTGTCCCCTCCCATGGATCCTTTGGTGGATCTGGTCACCTCGCAGGCATGGAAGGAGCCGGACACCATGGAACCAATTCCAGAAAGGCCTGACAAGATTTTGAGTCCTCCCTCGGATAGGCCAGCATGGAACAAGGGCTCCCCCGTAGATGCTATGGTGGTAGCAGCAGCCACAAAGAAGAAACTTGCCCGAGAGAGTTCCTCGGTTCATTCTCCTGACTGAGAGTCGTGGATGATGGACCGCCTAGGTAGGCGGGTTTACACTTCAGCTACCTTTTCTATTAGGGTGCTGAACTACCTGGCCCATGTCACCAGAATCCAACACAACTTGGTAAAGGAGCTGGAGGAGTCTCCCCCTAAGTCCATGTCGCAGGAGGACAGGGTCTTGTTTTCCGCGAGGATGGCCACTTTGAAAGCAGTCTCAAACAAGTCCATGTGACTCCTTTCACATGCTACGGAAAGAGCGGCTAGTGCGGCTGGGTCCGTTCATGAGGTGCAATGCCTAGCTCAGATTATGTAAATTTTCGGAACCTTTCATGGCGTCCTTTGCCAATGCCCCTTATGACGGCTCTACTCTTTTTGGTAAGACCGTCAAAGAGATGTTAGTCAGTGAGAAGGACGGGAAGACACTGTCTGCTGTCAGGATCCGCTTCTTGAGCCCTCAAAGGTCCTTTTCCTGGAACCAGAGAGGGCAAAAGAAGATGTGGTTCTGGAAGTCACAGTATTCCCGGGACACGCGGGGCTCTTCTTCCCCAGAGGCAGAGGGGGACAGAATGGACACCGACCCAGAGGCAGAGGGGGTTCGAGGAATTTTAGGTCTTGAGAACCTAGTGGTATGGGAGTCCATAACATCAGACCGCTGGGTGCTTCAGATCATATCCAGAGGATAATCTATTCCCTTTGTGGGCCCCCTCAAATCTCTCAAACACCTACCGGACATACCACACACGCAAAGGGAGGCGGCAGCACATGTCTCCCTGATTTACCATTCTCATCTCCCTATGGCATAATCAATGTTGAGGGCCTTAGGCTCAATGGCCGCCCGTGTGCCCGGTTACACATGAGAATTCTACAATGGACTCTAGCTGTACAATGGCCCCGGTTGGAGCTTCCATTGGCATATCGAATTCAACTCAGTCAAGTCTGTCAGTCATCCCTCATATGGTGGATGCACTGTCCGTACATTTTGGAGGGACGACCCTTTGTCCCAGCCCCGGCTCAAGCCACAGTGCCCACGGATGCCTCCCAACTCAGGTGGGGGAGGCATTGTTCAGGCAGGACAGTCCAAGGCCTGTGGTCACCTGTAGAGACCAGCTTGCACATAAATGTCCTAGAGATGAGGGCAGTCCTTCTAGCATTGCAGGCCCTTCATGCCTTTCTTCCTCTGGGAACGATTGCAATTCAGTCAGGCAACATGTCAGTGGTCTGTTATATGAACAAGCAGGGAGGGACCAGATCTTACCCCCTTTGTCGCAAGGCCATGAGAGTGTGGGAATGAGCGATCTCCACCGGTCGCTTTCTCATTGTAATGCACATTCCGGGACGGTCCAACATCCTAGCAGACAGGCTAAGTCAGACTGTTCTGATGCCTTACGAGTAGTCTCTGAATCGTTCAGTAGGAGAACAGATCTTCCACGAGTGGGGTCATCCTTGCTGCAATCTCTTTGCATCTCCTTCCAATGCGAAGTGCAGCAAGTTTTTCGCTCTGAACCCCCTGCCAGGGGAGTCCCCCAGAGATGCTCTAGTGTATGCTTGGCCTCCCAGTCTTCTGTATGCTTACCCTCCAAGTACCTCTTATTCCGAGGTTTCTACAGAAAGCTCGTCGACTGGGGAGCAGAGTGATCCTCATTGCCCCGTTTTGGCCTTGCCAGGTGTGGTTTCCCCTCCTTTGGTCTCACCTTCTGGCTCCACCTTGGATCTTGGATCCCATTTCACACCCTTTGGGGGTTCCTCATCTGAATCAGGATAGTTTGAAGCTCACAGCTTGGCTGCTCCAGTTCCCGTGATTGCTAGGACTCCTGGATTATCCTCCTCAGTTAGGTCTATTTTGGTGGCTGCTCATAAGTCTTCGACTAGGAAGGTTTATTGCAGCAAGTGGAAACGTTTTTCCCTTTGGGCCTCTCAAAGGAGTTTAGACCCCTTCATGGCTCCTATTTCCACCATTCTTGATTTTCTAGCTGATATTTTCCAGCACAGAGCTAATTCTTCTACTGTCAAAGTTCAGTTAGCTGCTATTTCTCATTTTCATGTGGGTGAGAATTCTGCCTCTCTAGCCTCCTCCAGACTGTGTAAAGCCTTTATTAAAGGCACCTTTTTGTTACGCCCCCCCAGTCAAGGATCCTGTTCCCCCATGGGACCCTACTATGGTTCTTCAGGCTTTGATCGCTCTGCCTTTCGAACCTGCTGCAACAGCAGATCTGAAATATTTATCTTGGAAAACAGCTTTTCTGGTGGTTACTACCTCTGCCAAAAGGGTTTCTGAACTGCAGGCCTTGTCCATCAAAGTACCTTACATGACTTTTCACAAAGATAAGGTTTCCCTTCGGACCAATCCATCCTTTCTTCCTAAGGTGGCATCACCAGTCAGTATCAATCAGACCATCAATTTGCCTGATAAAAAATAGGTTTAACTTTTTTGGTATAAGACAAAGGGGAATAACTGACTTTACTAGAAAAAGGTGATAAACAGCATCTCCAGTGTGGTACATCTTACGTGCATGTTTTGTGTGACAGTTGCCATTTAAAGGTTGTTCATCAGTAATTTGTAATTTTATTGGTTACAGTAAAATAATGTGAAGCATGCAAAATATTTTATAATTTCATGTAATTTGGTGAACAGATGTTAATATTTGCAGCGGTGTACATTTGATATAGACAGTGCCTCCTGTGTTTGTTCTGTTTATTTCTGTGCTAAACATTCATGTGGTGCCCCAGTTAGGTGTTAATGTGTTGTAGTAATATTGCCTTTTATTAAGTAAAAAGACACGGCTATTAAACGAATTTGAGACAAGAACTGGCAAAATGCACAGATGTGTGTATGCGTATCTGTGTGTAGGTGTGGTCCTCCTTGGTCCCACCCTAACTCTTCACATGAAGCCTTTCGGTCATGAATAACTTACTGAATCTTGCTGCATATAACACAAGTACTGCCACAGAATAGAAAGCTAGAGTGGTGAAATTCCACCTTTGTGTCTGCAGTGATGTGTGAGTCATTTACTGCTGTTATTTGCATATTTTATTCAGCTTTCGCCATACAGCATTCTCTCGTATATTCATCTTGTTCACATTTTAGCTACCCTTTCCCATAAACTGAGACTAGTACAGGTGACAAAGTCCATTTTTGGAATTCAAAACAAGAAACATAATTTCTCCTCCTACCCGAATGCTTGATGTCCTTCAAGAATGCAACTGCAGTCATAACATGTGGGTTGTCCTGCCTCAGGCAGCCCTCGGTCGGCCAGATTCCAAAGTCTGGGTCCGACGTCGGCTGATGTCGCATTTCTCTCCGACGTCAGAGCGGCTGGAGTACATAAGCATCAGCCGACGCCATTTTCTTCAGTCTTTCTTGCCGCGCGGTGCCCGAAGCAGAAGCAGTTCACAAGTGCCGGTCGGTCAGCTCCTGTATTCTACGATACCGAAGTCATCAGAAAAGCTAAGTACCCCATTGGGGACCTTTTCTTGCCTCAGCCGATGTCAGAAATTACTGAAAAAGTTAACAATTGTCTTTCTTGTGGTAAACAAATACCTCATAAGGATTTCCACTCTTACTGTCTCCCTTGCCTGGGCCCAGACCACGACGTCTCGGCCTGTGTAACCTGTGCTCGCTTCAACAAGCGCACTCTCAGGCGCCGGGCGGAGTTCGCTGAAGATTTTTTCGGCGATAATTTTGCTTACACCATGCCGTCGGATCTCCCGACATCGCAAACTCCCAAAAAGCGAAAAGACCGGGACTGACATCCTCGGCCCGCGTCTACTACCGACTCCACGCCAAAACCTAGCGCGAGTGCTCCGGTTCCCTCTGAGACGGTCTCTCCACCGCTCCGAACCGAAGACACGCGTACCGGCGACTCAGATTCCAGACATTACTCCGGCGCCAGTTATAGATTTTCCTCCGGATACCGAAACCGAGGAAGTGCCCGAGACCATTGCTGTAGACAAGGTCACTCCTGCACGTGGAGCTGCCAGGCCCCCTATGGCCATGTCTATTAAGGCCTACACTAGGGCTAAGGCAGCCAGCAAAACAAAGCATATTACTTCTAAATCCTTACCTCAGCCGACTCCAGAGACACAAATTATGTCCATGGCTGCTGATTTAATTTCCATGATTAGAGGTTCACAGGCCCATCCTGAGAGAGGATCCCAGCCCCCTCCTGATAAAAGGCCCCGGGTTGAACCCTCTGACCCTACTCCTTCAGATGAAGATTCTGAGGGCTCTGTCCACTCTGATAGCCAGGAAGAGCTCTTTCAGACCTATGAGGACTCGGATGCAGAAGATTCCATCCCCTCGGCCTCCCCTCCTGAGGATATTTCTTTCGGGGAAGTTCTACACACCATGAGGGAACATTTCAAGTGGCAAGGTCAGGAATATTCTGATTCTAGGAAACTCCTTAGGACTTTCCTTAAGAAGCCTCAGCACAGGACCTTAGCTATTTCTCCTGTACTTGATGTTCTGGATGATTTGTATTCTGACTCTAGTGCTACCCCTGATTCTCTTCCTCCTGCTCCAGCCAAGACAGACAGGTATTACAGGGTCCCAGAAACTCATTCCCATTTATTCAGGGCCCATACTGCTGATTTGGAAGCTATTTCACAGGGGCCTAAAGGAGTTTCAGCCTCCACCTCAAAAAATCCTTTGCCCTCCAACAGGGAAGCTAGGTCATTAGAGAGATGGGACAAAAAGGTTTACACATCCACTACCTTATCTATGAGAGCTTTAAATTGCCTTTTTCATATGTTACAATATCAGGATTATCTGTTAGAAGATTTACAAAAACATTAGCCACTCCTGATCCTTTAGACAGGAAGACTTTGCAGGAAGCTGTACATAACACTCAGCAAGTAAGCAATCACTTCCTGCAGTGTGGATATGATGCACTGGAAGCTTCATGTAGGGCAGCTATGACAGGGGCAGTCATTCGTAGACATGCTTGGTTAAAAGATCAACCTCTACCAGATCATGTAAAAGCAAAACTTCTGGATGCACCTTTGGAAAAGAACAAGCTTTTGGTGCAAATGCTAAGGATGTGTTAAAGACCATCAAGAAAAGCAAAATCAGTTCATACAGTGAAAGATTTCCTCCAGGTTCAACCCCCCAGATTCAGTAGGAATTGGCCTTCAAAAAACTGGTCCTTTCCTAATCCAGAAAAGTTTCAAAGGGGTAAGAACAGACGTGGCCGAGGAAGAGGCCAATACAGAGGCCCTTACAGGGGACGACAATGGCAGCCAGGAAACCAAAGAAGTGATGCAGGGGTTTCACCTGCCCCACAACCACAATCTCAATGACTTTCCTCTACTACCGCCTACCAGGGAACAACTAGAAGCTCCCTTGGGGAAGTTATCTCTGTTTGCAGAAAACTGGCACAGACTGACAAAGGACAAATGGATTTTGGACATTATAGACCGAGGGTACAGGTTTCATTTTCATACCTTACCAAGAAAACAAGGCATGCCAAACCTACCACAAAATCAGAGGGCAGAGGCTATCAAGCAAATCACTCTGCTGACTCGGATGAAAGCAATAGAAAGAGTTCCACAACAAGAACAAGACCAGGGTTTTACTCAAGACTGTTCCTTGTTCCAAGAAAAGAATCTCAATGGAGACCAATACTGGACTTGTCCGCATTAAACACCTTTCTCATAGTACCAAAGTTCAAAATGCTGACTCTACAGCAACTCCTTCCCATGCTGGGCAAGGGGTCGTGGCTGATTACTCTGGACCTCAAGGAGGCATACCTGCATGTCCCTATCAGACACAGCTGCAGAAGATACCTCAGATTTCTTGCAGGGCCAGAGCATTATCAATTCTCGGCATTGCCATTTGGCTTATCTGCTGCGCCCAGAGTATTCACAAAATGCCTGGCTTCAGTAATTGCTCATTGCAGGCTCCAGGGGATACAAATTTACCCGTACCTGGACGACTGCCTCATACAAGCGGACGACAAATTGATGTTGACAAAAAACCTGGATTATGTCATACGATTACTTCAAGCTCTGGGATACACAGTCAACTTCCAAAAGTCAAGACTGCAGCCATCCCAGCAAATAATCTTCTTAGGAGCCAAACTAGACGCAGCCTCTCAGATGGCTTACCTGACAGAAGACAAGCAAGAGAAGTTAACTCATTATTTCAAAGGTTTAACAAAACTCACCCAGATGACTGCAAGGAGATTCCTACAGGCCCTGGGTTACATGGCATCCTGCATTCTCCTGGTTCCATTAGCAAGACTACACATGAGAAAGCTTTAATGGTACCTAAAAAGCATTTGGTCTCAACACAGCAACAACTTGGAGACAATCATACCACTCATTCCATGCCTACAAAAGGAATTCCTATGGTGGGCCTCGGTGAGCCAGGCAAACACAGGTATGTCATTCAGAAAACCACAGATAACACAGACCATGACTACAGACGCCTCAGACCTTGGATGGGGGGCGCACATGGAAGGCAGGTGTATACAAGGACAATGGTCTCCAAAGGAAACACATCTGCATATAAACCAAAAGGAAATGCTGGCAGTAATGCATGCCATCGAGGCCTTTCAACACCAACTCCAGCAAGGCCATTTACTGATACAGACAGACAACACCACTGTGATGTGGTACATCAACAAGCAAGGGGGCACCCACTCTTACCCCCTTTGCAGACTGACAATGCAGCTTTGGGAGAAATCACTGAGCCTAAACATCCAGTTACAATCCCAGTTTGTTCCAGGAAAAGACAATGTGTTGGCGGACAGCCTAAGCAGGAATTTCACAGATCCACACGAGTGAAGGTTACATCCGAAGGCCTTCAGACAACTCACTTCGACATGGGGCAAGCCAGAAGTGGACCTATTTGCCTCTCACCTCAACCATCTTCTACCAAAATTCTGCACAAGGACATCCAAAAGCTTGGAAAATAGACACCCTCTCATTCAACTGGAACTCCCTAGCAATCTATGCATTCCCACCTCTGCCACTGATGACCTCAGTATTACTAAAGATCAAAGCAGAGAAACCCAAGGGAATCATAATAGCTCCGGACTGGCCAAGACAACACTGGTACCCACTACTACGGAGCATATGTCACACCAGGAGGTGGGCCCTTCCCCACTGGCCTCTACTTTTGACTCAACATAATTTCGAAACACTGCATCCAAATCTTCAGACACTGCAGCTAACAGCCTGGGAGATCCCATAAATAAATTCAGCTTATCTCTCTCCAAGGAAGTTCAGCGGATACTAACAGAGGCTCGAAGACCATCCACCAGAAAGGTTTACTTAGCAAAGTGGAAAAGATTCAGCAATTGGAATACCAGCAAGGGACATGATGCATCATTGTTGAACATCCCACTCATCTTGGAATATTTGGCAGATATGTTAAAGAACGGCCTCTCATATTCTTCCATAAAGATACATGCATGTGCTATTTCAGCTAGATACAACACTGATCCTCCTGTTTTTTCTCACCCTTTACTAAGGCAATTCCTCAGGCGAATCAAGAACATTAAGCCACCAAGAAAGGCCCCAGTGCCAGCCTGGGACCTCAATTTTGTCCTAGAAAAACTGACTCTACCTCCATTTGAGCCAGCAGCTTCAGTTGACTTGCAATTTCTCTCATGGAAGACAGCTTTCCCGTTGGCAATTACCTCAGCAAGAAGGGTTTCGGAGTTACAGGCCCTAATGGCAATACCACCCTTTATTATTTTTCACAGAGACAGGGTTTCATTAAGGACCAACCCTACTTTTATGCCAAAGGTGGTATCTAGGGTTTCTTTAAATCAAGCCATTCATCTGCCTGCCTTCTTCCCCAATCCTGAGAATAAGGGGAAAGACTGTTGCATACCTTGGACATTCACAGACAACTTCGATACTACCTGGACAGAACCAAGGCCAGTAGGAAGTCTGAACAACTTTTTGTAGCTTACGCCCCTGCAGTCCAAGGAAAAGCAATTTCAAAACAGACTGTTTCTAAATGGATTGGACATTGCATCAGATTCTGTTATTCCTTTCATGGAAAGACTGTTCCAGCCAATGTCAGACCACATTCCACTAGAGCTACAGCCACCTCTACAGCATTCTTAAGAGGGGTGCCTACCAAGGACATTCTAGAAGCTGCTACATGGAGCTCCGTGCATACATTCTCCAAACACTACAATCTCCCTCTATACTCCAGATCCAGAGCAGGCTTTGCTTCGGCAGTCCTGCAGGGTTTGATTGCCACACCATCTTTTCCTAGAGCATTCCTCCTCCCCCAGCTAAGCTATGGTATTCTACCCACATGTTATGACTGCAGTTGCATTCTTGAAGGACATAGTACAGTTTTGTATCTACCATAAATGTAGATGTCCGATAGACATGCAACTGCAGTCGGATTTTCCCTCCCTCCATACCCCTCTATGCCTAGGGTCCACTCCTATCCCTGTTTCTCTTAGCTGGGGATATCTGTTATGGTGTATTTGTTTTATTGCTCATTTATTTGTTTGGAATCCTGTTTTTGTCTTCCAATTTGATTACACCCTTCCTTGGAGGGCACCTGGCATCTGGGGCAAGAAACACTGAAGAAAATGGTGTCGGCTGATGCTTATGTACTCCAGCCGCTCTGACGTCGAGAAATGCGACATCAGCCGACGTCGGACCCAGACTTTGGAATCCGGCCGACCGAGGGCTGCCTGAGGCAGGACAACCCACATGATGTCCTTCATGGATGCATCTGCAGTCATAACAACTGGGTTGTCCTGTCGTCAGGCAGCCCTTCAGTCGGCCGGATTCCAAAGTCCGGTCCGCTTCGCTGATGTCGCACTCACCCGACGTCATCTCTGTTGGTCTTCGGTATAAAGGCATCAGCCGGCCATTTTCCCCAGTCTTTCTTGCGGCGTGGCGAAGCAGAAGCTGTTCGCAAGTGCGGTCGGTCGGATCCAGAGATTACTTCTACCGAATACTACTTGAAGACTTCTAAAGCTAAGTACCCGTTGGGGACTCTTTCTTTCCTCAGCCGTTGTCAGAAAATAATAATTGTTTAACCTGTGGGAAACAAATACCTCATAAAGATTTCCACTCTTATTGTCTGCCTTGTTTAGGCCCAGCCCACGACGTAGCAGCCTGTTCGGCCTGTGCTTCCTTCAACCGACGAACGCTTAGGCGTCGGTCGGAGTTTGCTGAACAGTTTTTCGGTTCTGATTTTGCGTACATTATGCTGTCGGATCCTCCGACTACCCAATCTGCCAAAAAACGCAAAGATAAAGACCGACACTCGCGGTCCGCGGTTTCGGCCGAAACCATGGTTAAGCAAACCGCGAGTGTCTCGGTTTCGGCCGAAACCGAGAAAACTGATCAAAGTACAGCTGAATCTATGTAGAAAGCAGAAACCTGATCTCACCACGATGTAGTTTATAGGTGAAGTAAAGAGCGGTTGCTGTTTAAAATGCAGTTCCCAAATTCACTGTTCAAAGAAATTGTTGGCAGCCGTAATAAAGATAAAACTCTTCTTTATTGTGGATGTGATTAAAAGGTAAGCGCTTTCGCGTGGTCACAGCCACGCTTCATCAGACAAATGAAAACTCTGCATTAAAGTGCTTATATAGTACATAAATTAAAACCAAGCCCTATATAATTAGGTACTTCAATAAATATTTAAAACGGCAATACTGACAAACTGTCAGAGGCGTTGCATTCATTATTAGTGCTTATAGAGTCTATAGTAAATCTTAAGCATAACTCATAATACAATTTGTGAACTAAAAAATATATATATTAAACAAACAAACAATTAAAGAACTTGATGTAATTCAACAGTAAGTCTGTGCTTAAACAAATAAAAAGCAGTGAGAACCCTGCGCATCTGAATGCTAACAGGTATAACCCTAGATAGACTTGTTTACGGTTACCATCGCAACCGAACAAACAAATAAACAGTTAAAGAACTTGATGCAATTCAACAGTAAGTCTATGCTTAAACAAAAAGCAGTGAAAACCCTGCGTATCAGAATGCTAACAGATATGACACTAGATAGACTTTTTTACGGTTACCATCGCACCCGGAACCTTAGTTCATTTGACATAAACTATTTAGAGACGTTCACAAAAAGTTTGTATTAAAACATTTCTAAAGTTATTATACTTAAAACACCAATTTGAATGCATTGTTATTGTGAGCTCTATCTAATTTTTTTAGAACTAAATAAAATCATTTAAATAGTTTTGCAGACTTGACTAAGTCTTGCCATAAAAACATTATTAAAACACAAAAGAATACGATACAAAACTTGGGACCAAGTGACATATAGCTTTTGGAATGTGTATGAGAGACCAAACAAAACCTGAATCAAAATCAATTGAAATGTGCTAGTGACTTGAAACATGACTTTTTTACAGCTGAATCTATCTCTACAACTGAGGCACCTGCTACCATTCTTGAATCGGCCTCAGAAATTTTACCCACTACGGTGGTTGCCACTGACTTATCAGACACCATTCCCTTGGATGTCTCTACCCCAGCACGTGGTGCTGCTAGGCCTCCAGCAGCCATGTCCATTAAGGCCTTCGCCAGGGCTAAAGCAGCCAAGACTACTAAAACAGTGCCTGTTAAAACCCCTACAACCAGGCCCTCCTCTAGTTCTCAAATGCTTACTCTGGCAGAAGATTTAATTTCATTAATTAGAGGATCTCAACCTCACCCAGACAGGGCCTCTCAGCCCCCAGAGAAGAGACCTAGGGCAGAGCCCCCTGAGCCAGTGTCATCTGATGATTCTGCCGATGAATCAGACATAACTGACCAGCCAGAGGCTCCTTTCTCCAATTTTGAAGACTCTGATGCTGAAGAATCCATTCCAGCTGCTTCCCCACCAGAAGAATTCTCCTTTGGGGAAACCTTACATGCCATGCGAGAGCAGTTCCAATGGCAGCAACAGGATTTTTCAGACTCCAGAAAAAGACTTAGGACTTTTCTGCACCTTCCACAACACAGGCCCTTAGCTATACCTCCTGTTCTCTCTGTGGTGGATGATGCTTTCAATGATGTCTGCTCCGCACCAGACTCTTTACCTCCAGCCCCTGCCAAACCAGACAGATTTTACAGGGTGCCAGACACCCATCACCACCTTTACAAGGCCCCACTTGCAGACCCCGAAACTATATCCCAGGGTCCCAAGGCAGTAGCGACCATAGCTAAAACCCTATTCCTTCTGAAAGGGAAGCAAGGTCATTAGACAGATGGGGCAAAAGGTCTACACTTCAGCTACTCTCTCAGCTAGAGCTTTAAACTGTCAGTTTCACATGATACAATACCAAGAGTTTATGCTTGATCAGTTAACTAAAAAGCTAACCACTGATGAATCTCTTGATAAGAAATATGTATTAGAAATGGTAAATAACATACAACAGGTTAGTAACCATTCCTTAAAATGTGGCTATGATGCACTGGAGGCTTCATTTAGATCAGCCATGACTGGCACAGTGATAAGAAGGCATGCATGGCTAAAGGAGCAAGCTTTACCGGATCATGTCAAAGCAAAGTTACTAGATGCTCCTATGGATAAGACAAGTTTGTTTGGTACACCTGCCCAGCAGGTTATGAAGAAAATGGAAGAAAAGGCAAAATCTGTTCAAACGATTAAAGATTTCTTGCAGGTTCAACCCCCAAGGTTTAGCAGGAACTGGCCTGCCAAAATTGGTCCTTTCCTGACTCCACAAGATCTCAAAGGGGCAGGAATAGACGTTCCAGAGGCAGAAACCAACCCAGAGGAGGTGCCTACAGAGGACGACAGTGGCAAGGTAACAACAGAGGCACAGACACAACCACTGCCACTACATCAACACAACCACAGTGACTTAATCCTAAATCCGCCTACCAGGGAACAAATAGCAGCTCCTCTAGGCGGAAAGTTAACCTTATTTTCAAAGAACTGGCACTATATAACAAAAGACAAGTGGATTTTACAAACCATAGATCAAGGATACCGGTTCCACTTCCACACTTTACCAGTCAAAAGAGGAATGCCAAATCTACCTCCAAATCAAAAAACAGAGGCTCTACAACAGATAATGCAGTTAGCAAACATGAGAGCTGTGGAAAGAGTGCCAACAGCAGAGCAAGGAAAGGGGTTCTACTCCAGACTATTCCTAGTTCCAAGAAAGGAAAAATGTTGGAGACCAATTCTCGACCTGTCCGCCTTAAATACATACATCATTGTCCCAAAATTCAAAATGCTGACCCTACAGCAACTTCTTCCCATGCTGGGCAAGGAGTGTTGGCTGGTAACTCTAGATCTCAAGGAGGCATACCTGCACGTCCCCATTCGACCAATCTGCAGAAGATACCTCAGATTTCTTGCAGGATCAGAGCACTATCAATTCTCAGCATTGCCCTTTGGCTTATCTACTGCGCCCAGAGTATTCACAAAATGCCTGGCATCAGTAATCGCCCATTGCAGACTACAGGAATTCAAATTTACCCATACCTGGACGACTGCCTGCTACAAGGGGACAACAAAAGCAAGCTGACAACAGATGTACAAAGGGTCATTTACTTGCTACAAGCACTGGGATACACAGTCAATCTACAAAAGTCAAGGCTGATACCATCCCAAACAAGGACATTCTTGGGCTGAATTGGACACAGTAAAACAAATGGCATTCCTAACTGCAGAAAAACAAAAAGAACTACCTCTTTACTTCTTAGCACTAACAAAGCTGAACAAGTTAACAGCAAGAAAAGTACTGCAGGCCTTGGGCTTCATGGCATCATGCATAATCTTGGTCCCACTTGCCAGACTACATATGAGAAAACTACAGTGGTACCTAAAGAATTTATGGTCCCAACACAGACACAGCTTAGAAACAGAAATCCCACTAATTCCATGCTTAAAACAGGAGTTCCTATGGTGGGCTCAGGCATGCCAGACAAACCCAGGCCTACCCTTTCGCAGATGTCAAGCAAGCCAGACCATCACAACAGACGCTTCAGACCTAGGATGGGGGGCCCACATGCTGGACAAATGCGTGCAAGGATTGTGGACACAGGATCAACTTCACCTGCACATCAACCTAAAAGAAATGCTGGCAGTAAAACTGGCAATCCAAAGGTTCAGACCACTTCTCAAAGAGGGCCAGTTGATGATAAGGACAGACAACACCACAGTCATGTGGTACATCAACAAGCAGGAGGCACTCATTCATACCCCTATGCAGAATGACTTTGGAGCTGTGGACCCTGGCACTCAGCTACAACATCCAGTTACAGGCAATATTTGTACCGGAAAAGAAAATACTCTAGCATACATATTAAGCAGAACCACATCGGATGCCCACGAATGGAAACTGCACCCGGACATCTTCAAGACCATCTCAAAGAAATGGGGAATGCCTCAGATAGATCTATTCGCATCACCTCTCAATCACCAGCTCAAAAAATTCTGCACAAGGACATTCCACCCACTAGCATGGAAAGTGGATTCGCTCTCCTTCAGCTGGAAAGGCCTGACAGCATATGCATTCCCACCTCTTCCCTTGATACACAAAGTATTACTAAAGATCAAGGAAGAACGTCCAAGGATAATCCTGATAGCTCCAAACTGGCCAAGACAACACTGGTACCCACTGCTGAGGAGCATGTCTCGAACAATATGTGGCCAATACCTCTGATGCCTTTGATGTTAACTCAGAACAACTACAGCATCATACATCCAAACCTAAAGACGTTGCAACTGACTGCATGGAACATCACATAGCAGCAGCTAACCCAGAGCTTTCCCAAAGAGTTAAAGACATTATTCTTGAAGCACGCAGACCTTCAACAAGAAGGAACTATGCTGGAAAATGGAAAAGGTTTGTCATTTGGAGTACTAAAGAGGAAAAGATGTGTCAAACATAGATATGCCTAACATTCTGGAGTATCTGGCCGAACTTCTTCATTCAGGCCTGTCCTACTCCTCCATCAAGATACATGCATCAGCTATTTCAGCAGAATACAGCTTTGATCCACCTGTTTTTTCGCACCCTTTGCTCAGGCAGTTCCTCAGAGGAATCAAGAATGTAAAACCTCCAAGGAAACCACCGTTACCAGCTTGGGACTTAAACTTTGTGCTAGAAAAGTTGACACTATCACCCTTTGAACCAGCAGCAACAGCAGACCTACAACACCTGTCATGGAAAACTGCTTTCCTACTGGCAATTACTTCAGCTAGGAGGGTTTCAGAACTACAGGCCTTAATGGCAGTGCAACCCTTCCTAATCTTCCACCAAGATAGAGTGTCCATGAGGACTAATCCTACATTTATGCCTAAGGTGGTATCCAGAGTGTCTTTAAACCAGGCAATCCACCTACCTACCTTCCTTCCCAACCCACAAAACAGAGGGAAAGAATACTGCATACCTTGGATGTACATAGACAGCTACGCTACTACTTGGACAGAACAAAAATAGCAGAAAGACTGACCAACTTTTTGTAGCCTATGCAACAGGAAGGGAAGGAAAAGCTATTTCCAAACAGACAATCTCCAAATGGATAGGAAATTGCATACGATTCTGTTACTCCTTCCATGGAAAACCAATTCCACAGAACATAAGACCTCATTCTACAAGGGCAACAGCCACTACCACAGCCTTCTTACGAGGAGTGGCAACCAAAGACATTATTGAGGCGGCTACTTGGACCTCCGTGCATACATTTGCCAAGCATTATAATTTGCCTCTATATTCCAGATCCCGAGCAGGGTTTGCCACTGCTGTACTGCAAGGGATCCTAAACACACCATAATCTAGTTTTATCCTCCTCCCCTAGTTGGCTATGGTATTCTACCCAGTTGTTATGACTGCAGATGCATCCATGAAGGACATAGTACAGTTTTGTACCTACCATAAATGTAGATGTCCGAACTGGATAGCATCTGCAGTCAGGATTACCCTCCCTCCTTCCCCTCTGTGGTACTCCTAGGGTGTTTTACCCTCCTAATAGCTAGCTGGTGGGGGGGAGTCTATTATGGTGTATTTGTTTGTATATATGTACATACATGCTTATTTGTGTGTTTACCTCTATCTTTTTGGAAACATTGGCATCTATCCAAATTTTAGCCTCCAAGAGGGCTACTGGCATCTGGGGCAAGAAACACTGAGGAAAATGGCGTCGGCTGATGCCTTTATACCCGAAGACCAACAGAGATGACTTCGGGTGAGTGCAACATCAGCCGAAGCCGGACCCGGACTTTGGAATCCGGCCGACTGAAGGGCTGCCTGACGACAGGACAACCCATGTTATGACTGCAGATGCTATCCAGTTCGGACATCTACATTTACGGTAGGTACAAAACTGTACTTTATGACTGCAGTTGCATGTCTATCGGACATCTACATTTATGGTAGGTACAAAACTGTACTTTTCACCATCAAGTAGCTTGCTTTCCTGTGAAAAACTGAAATATGATTTCTCTGTCTAAGGCATCATGGTAAATGTTAATGTCAGTTGTTGCATAAATAATTATAGCATGGTTACAGAACACTCCATAGGCATATCTCTCAACTTGTTAGCAGAAGAATTCTGGAAAGGCACAAAACTTAGAAAGTTGCTAGAATATGTTTTATATTATCATACATTTTCTGAAGGGTATGAAGCCTGACACTCAAGTGTTTCACTATTTATTGAAGTCATTCCTCTTTGATTTGCCAGAAAACCACAAATTGTATGAGGAACAGATCAAAAATATGAGGCAAAAATCTGAACATTCTGTGAAAATCTTGAGAGTTGAGGTAAACTCAAAGTAGTTTTTTTGCTCTTTCCTATTGTTCATTTTATGTTTTTGCTTCTAAATTTATTGGCATGTTAAAATTTACACTGCATGCTTAGCTTTCTGGGTGGCAGAAAATGTCCCATTAGAGTCAACTCAATGAAGTCATTTGCAAGATACCTGGGCTGGACATGCTCATAGAAGAAGCCTGAACAGGAAGGCGGAGTAGATTGAAACTTCAATTCCTTCTTATTAATACCTGATTGTATGTGTTATGATATGTATATATATATATATATATATATATATATATATATATATATATATATATATACATTTTGAATTCTGCAAGGAGCAGAATATATAAATAAAATCCAGTATTGCATTGCAGAATCTCAGAAACATAAGGAACAGTGGAACACCGAGGTGAAGGATAACCCAAACTTAAAGATTCCGCTCCTTTTGCAGAATCGAGTCCCAGATGGTTTCGAAGACGGAGATAAAATCAATGTGGAACTCAGACCAGATCAAGTAAGTTTCACAGTTTTGATCTTTTTAATTGGTATGCCTTTTCGTTTAATTGCACTTATTTTATTAAAACATCAAATAGTGTACTGTTTATTGACTTCAAATTAAACAGTGGTTAGGTTTATGTACATATTTTCTTGTACTGACTGCTTAAACTTTACAATAATGTGTAATGGTTATTTTTAACTTTGGGCATTTTTTCATAAACTGATAAGACTTCAAGCAGGAGTCAGATTAAAAGATGAAAAATTATTACTGATGCATGTACCTGTGGAAGGTATTTCTGTTAGAAAATCTGAAGAGCTTGAGCAAGAAGCTAACAGTTTCTCACATTTTACAGAGACAAAATGTGATTACAGCATTTTAAGTTCATCAGTAATTTGTGCTGGACTAGTTTTTAAAGGGCATGCATCTCTTGTATGGTTCATATCTCTCTCATGAGAACTTGTTAAAGTTGCAAAAATTTGAGCATTTGAACAGACCATTTTTTGCAGTAGCTACTTTTGCAGTGCTTCAGAATGCTTCTAAACAGCAGCCAATATAAATAAACAAAAAAAAAAACATATCAATAAACAAAAACAAGCCACATGCTGAAGACTTAGCTGTTACAATAGACGGTGTCAGTGCTAAACTTGTATACTCTTTAAAGTCCACTCCTCAGCTTGTTCTCCCAAATCAGGTTAAAGGGGCTGCCCTGCATTATGATACCCTGTATCTAAGATCCTCTTTGGACTCCCCCCAGTAAAGAAGCCCAAAAAGGTCCTGTATAAGAAGTAAGTAGATGCCCATTTGGAGTTGTCATAGTAGATGTTGATGAGGAGGAATTTTTAACTCCTTTGAATCCTCTAAATGACCCAAGGTTTGGGGACTATTTAGAGCTCATGCATCAAATTGGGGTGACCTGATCAAAACGATTCCCACTGAGGATCTAGAAGGCCTGAGGGTCAAACAGCAGCCTTTTTCTGGGTGGTGCTTACATTATTGGACATCCTGAAGTTTAGCTCAAGGTGATGGAATCCCTTTACACTGTCCTCTCTCCCTAAAAAGTCTAACATCATCCTCTGGCTCCTTATGGGAAGTTGATCAGAAATATTGGTCCTGACAGCCTTGTCTCAGCAGCAGCTCTTAAAAAGGCTTCACCTTCCTTTCACTCATATGTTCACAAGACAAATCTAGAGTGATAAGCTAGGGAAATGTGCATCCTCTACATTAACATTTGTGCGTTTTGAGTTATTTGTCTCATGAGGTGGATTTCAGACATGACACAGCTGACAAAAACATTGAGCAGTTGCTGCATGGGCCCATTAAAACAAACTTCCTCATAGACATCAGCTGCTTTGAACCATGGCGAGCTATTATTATGATGTGTATTCTTTTATAATGCAGCAGTGAATATGGTCAAAAGCATGGGATCTGTCATCTGTGTGTGCTGCCAGCCATAGCTCTGCTTACTAGACAAGCAGACATAGTGAAATTACAAGCTCCATCCATCATAATGTTCTTTTTTTCCAGGATAACAGAGTAAAAAGGAAGCTAGTAGCAGATGTGGCTCAGGTGCCACATATAGCAAAGGAATGAGTAACATGCTGTGTGTGGGAAAACCCAGTAATTGGGCAAACATCCAGAATAGCCTAGGGCCCAAAGGCAAGAGTCCTTGGAAGCCTTCAGGGACCCACAGCCTGAGCATTGATGACATTATCTGCCTTTAGGGCTTGCCTGACTGTCCTACTATTGAAGAAGTTTGAGATCCTATCTCCACCCCCCCCCCTTTTTTTTGCATTCTAATCCATTAAAACAGGCAGGTGGAGCCTGTCTTTGTAGTGTCACGGAGTAAAGCCCTGCCTTCAATACAGACAGCCTCAAGAAAGAACATCCTCAACCTATCCATCTAGGAGGTCCCACCAGACTGGTAAGGATTTATATTTTATTCCAGATTTTTTCCTCCCTGCACCATCTACATTCTGTACCCATTGGCTCCTAACCTGAAAGTAGTTAACCCCTTTGTTTCTTCCAAGAGACAGTTCATGCAGTCATCTAGGTTACACTTTTATTCCAGAGGTTTGAGAGACTTTTCATTATAAACATGGCCCTCCACCATGTTTTATTTATCTGTTAGTGAAGATGTAGATCCCTAGATCTGAAGTAGTTTACTTCATTTGCTCTTCAACCTGTGGGTCCTCGGATCCATATCGGATCCGACACGGCCACATTTTCCAGGTATGACTCTGAGCTCCATGCTCCTCCCCTTACCCACAATGCCTCTGTCTCCCTTCTCCCTTCACCCTTCAGACCTCGTTTGCCGCCTAAGAGGAAAAATTGTGGTCCGAGCTCCATTGTGGTAGTTTTGCAGTTATTGAAAAAAATGTAACTTTTCATACCTTTATAACTATCCTTTTCATGCCTAATCTTTTCTATACCTTCACAGGGTTCTTCGTAGTTTGTTTCTTGTAGGCTTTTCTATCCTCCTCTTCTTTTCTTTTTCCTCGTGGTAGTGTGTGTGTGTGTGTGTGTGTGTGTGTGTGTGTGTTGTGTGTGTTGTGTGTGTTGTGTGTGTTGTGTGTGTTGTGTGTGTTGTGTGTGTTGTGTGTGTGTGTGTGTGTGTGTTGTGTGTGTGTTGTGTGTGTTGTGTGTGTGTTGTGTGTGTGTTGTGTGTGTGTTGTGTGTGTGTTGTGTGTGTGTTGTGTGTGTGGTGTGTGTGTGTGTGTTTGTGTTGTGTGTGTTTATGTTGTCTGTGTGTGTGTGTATGTCTGTGTGTGTGTGTGTGTGTGTGTGTGTGTTTGCTTTGAACCGGCTAAGGCATGGCGGATGCCCTAAAGCCTGGTGTCAAAAGATGCAGAGTGTGGCCATAAGCTTTCCCTGGTGGATGGCCACACTCTGTGCGTGGTTTGTTTGGAGGTGGCTCACCTCCAGTCCCCCTGTCCTTTTTGTGCTGGGTTTAACCCCAGAGCTCTTAAGAACAGGCGGGACAAACTGATTGTCAAAGGCCTGTTGCCCTCCACTGCTGGGACTGACGTCCCACCTTCCCCCACTCTAAGAAAGCAGCGGCTACTGCTTCATCTTCCCCTTCCTTGCCCTGTAGGACTCCCCCTCCCGCCAAGAGGCCCGGAAAAGGGGATAAGGTCAAGAAGGCCCGGCCTTGCAAGCGCTCCCCTGACCGCTCATTGGAGGCCGGCCTCCTGCCGAAGACTAAGCCTGTTTCCAGGCCTGTTTCACTTTGGCTCAGGTCCCCAAGGTTCTCCCCTGAGCCCGAGGTTTTAGTTAGCCGGTCACCCCCTAGGCCCTCCCCCCAGTGGCTCTTCCAGCCCACTTCAGCGGCGTCCTCCCGCTTTACCCAGAGCCTATCTGAAGCAGAGATGGGCAAGATGATGTGGAGATTTAATCCACACTCAGATCCAGATGGGAGTCTTACCAGGGCCTTCTCCCACCGGAGCGAGCACCTTTCAACCAGTATTTAGACCTGTCACTCCTTCTCGGATCTGACCCGCGGTTTTGGAGCTGTTGGATCCGAGGACAGTCTGAATCGAGGGGTTGGCGCCGATGGTACCGTGTACCTCAATGCCGGCCAATGCCTTGAGTGTATCGGGTCCGAGCTCTCAGAGCCATAGCCTCTGGGTCAGATCAGAGGGGGTGCTCTCTGCTCTGAACTTGTTGGAGAGAAGCATCTCCCCTCGATGTCTCGGCTCCAACTCTCCCTGGTCAGATCAGGGGGGAGTGGCTTCCGCCAGTTCAGCCCAGGAGGTCTGTTTCCCTTCTGCATTTGATGTGGTGGAGAGGGTTCTTGCAGGTTCAAGGCCTCTTAACTATTTCGTCTTCAGAGTCCTTCCAGACCCCCCCACCTGGTCTTGAGTGCAGGTCCGACCATCTTGCCCTCTCAGGGACAGCCAGTAGCCATGATGCCCCAGGACGTTCCTGCCTTGGAACAACCCGCTTGCAAGACCTCCCCAGAGAGTCCCCCTGAGGAGCGCCCTCGCAAGCATACGTGTAAAAGGAGGCACTTGGACTCTCCTCCAGAGTCCCTCACAGAAGACACGGACCTGGATGAAGGGGAAGGTTCCCTAAGGTCACCCCCCCCCCAGGATGTCTCCTTTGGGGACATCATGGAGATCCTCTGCCAAAGAGGGGGGTGGTCCACCCCAAAACCAACCTCTGATGAGTCCGTGTTTCTGGAAGCATTCGGCTCGGGCCTATCTACCTCTTGGGTGTCCCCTCCTGCTGATCCACTCGTCGATTTAATAAAATCTAGGGCATGGAAGGAGCCGGACACCGTAGAACCAATACCCAAGCATCCGGATAAGGTCTTAAGCCCTCCCGTAGACAAAATACACTAGCACAAAAGGGGTCCCCTGTAGATGAGATGATGGTGGCGGCTGCCACCAAGAAAGAACTCACCCAGGAGAGTTCCACGGTCCATCCGCCTGACGAGAGTCGAGAATGTTGGATTGTTTTGGGAAGTGAGTCTATGCATCAGCGCCCTTCTGCGTAAGGGCACTGAACTACATGGTGCATGTTATTTGACTCCAGAGAGATCTGGTCAAGGAAGTCATGGAGTCGACCCCAGGGTCCATGTTGCCAGAGGACAGGAATATGTTCGATGTAGAATGACCACCCTCCAATCTGTAGCCAACATGTCCATGCATTTGATCTCCCATGCCACAGAGAGAGCCGCATGGGCGGCGGGGTCGGGCATTACCACCCGGCGCCACACCTGGCTCCACTTGTCAGTTCTCTGAACCCTTCAAGGCGTCTTTCAACAATGCCCCTTTTGATGGTTCTTCCCTTTTTGGGAAGACAGTGACCTTAGTCCAGAGCGAGAAGGACAGGAAGACACTGTCTGGCGTCGGGGTCAGCTTCTCACCACCTCAAAGGTCCTTTTCCAGGAACCAGTGAGGTCAAAAGAAGATGTGGTTCTGCATGTCTCGGGCATTTTTCCAGGATGCTCAGGACTCACTTTCACCCAGAGGCAGAGGGGGATACGACAGACGCTGCCCTAGAGGCAGAGGGGGTATTAGGAATTTTGGGTCCCAAGAACCTTTCTCAGATAAACCCAGACAGCAACCCTAAGGGGTTGCCCGGCTGTCCATCTCTGGAGGCAGTCGGGGGTCGTTTGTTGCTTTACCCACTAGCATGGAAGTCCATCACTATAGATCAGTGGGTGGTGCGAGTCATATCCAGAGGATATTTCATCCCCTTCAAGGATCTACCCCCTTCCAACAAAACCCTCCCGGACGTTCCACCCATGCACCCGGGAGGAAGCAGTAGTACAAATAGACTCACTACTGAGAAAGCGAGTCATCCAACCGGTCCCCCCAGACCAGTCTGGATCCGGGGTTTATTCCAGGTTTTTTAGTGCCAAAAAAGGCGGGGGACCCTCAGACCAATATTGGATCTGTCCCAACTGAACCTGTCAGTAACCAAGACAAAATTCCGGATGGTCACGATTCAATCTATTCTGCCTTATCTATAGGACAGAGACTGCATGTGCTTGATCGACTTCCAGGATGCATACCATCACATCAAGATGCACAGGTGCTTCCGGAAGTTCCTTTGGTTCTGGCTGGGAGCCAATCATTACCAATTTCGAGCCCTCCCCATCGGTCTCACCACAGACCCCTGGGTGTTTACCAAGGTAATGGCAGTGTTAGCGGCTCACCTGAGGCTTCAGGGCTTTCAGGTTTTTCCATACCTGGACGATTGGCTCTTTACCGCCTCCTCAGGGCATCTACTATGTGAGGCCAGGGATTCCTTCCTTCAATTAGCTAACCAGTTGGGCATCACAATCAATACAAACAAGTCGGCCTTTCAACCGGTCCAGGTTGTAGATTTCATTGGGGCACGGCTGGATACAATACAATCGCAGGTGTTCCTCACCTCAGACACGATATGCAGCTTGAGGCTACATGTCGTACACATCCTTCAGACCCATTTACCATCAGCCGAAGCAGTGTTAAGAGCTTTAGCTTCTATGGCAGCCACGATAAATCTTCTCCCCATGGCACGCCTTCATATGAGGGTACTGCAGTGGACTCCAGCAGTTCGGTGGTCACTTTTAGACCTTCCCTTGTCTTTTCCAGTGAGAATTTCAAAAGTGTGCAGGGACTCCTTTGATGGTGGATTTAATCCCTGGATCTCCTCAAGAGACGTCCTTTTCAACCTCCTTTACCCCAAACCACGGTGACCACAGATGCCTCCCTACTTGGGGGGGGGGGGCATTGCTCGGGAAGGACAGTCCAAGGCATGTGGTCCCCTTCTGACACCTATCTGCACATCAGTGTTCTGGAGATGAGAGCGGTTCTTCTTGCATTGCAGGCCTTCCATGCTCATCTTCCTTTGGGAACGATTGCAGTTCAGATGGACAACGTGTTCAGTGGTCTGGTGTATCAACAAACAGGGTGGAACCAGATCTTATCCCTTATGTCGAGAGGCCATGAGAGTGTGGGAATGGGCAATCTCCACCGGCCGTTTTCTGGTGGCAACGCACATCCCGGGACGGTCCAACATCTTAGCGGACAGGCTCAGCAGATCTATCCTGATGCCTTACAAGTGGTCTCTGTAGCCCTCAGTAGCGAAACAGATCTTCCTAGCATGGGGTTGTCCTCTTTGTGATCTCTTCGCATCTCCTTCCAATGTGAAATGCAGCAAGTTTTTCGCTCTGAACTCCCCCGGCGGGGAAAGCCTCCAGAGAAGCTCTGATCCATGCTTGGCTTCCCAGGCTTCTTTATGCATATCCTCCTCTTCCCCTCATGTTGAAGTTTCTGCAGAAAGCCTGAAGGCTGGGGAGCACCATGAGCCTCATTGCCCCATTCTGGCTTTGACAGGTTTGGAGGTTTTATCACATTTGGGTTAGCACTTGCGAACTACTACTGCTTCGGGCACCACACAGCAAAAAAGACTGATGTAATGGCATCGGCTGCATGCTTTATATCCCTGACTACCTGACGTCATGGAAGATGAGACAGCAACTAACGCAGGACTCAAGACTTTGATAATCAAGCCGATTGAGGACTACTGCAAGCAGATAACACAAATGCGATGACTGCAGCAGTGAATACACTCGAACATCTACATTTATGGTAAGTGTACACAACTGTACTTTTCCCTTACTCGGGTCTCACCTAGTTGCTCCACCATGGACTTTGAATCCGGTCCTGGATCTGCGTTCACATCCCTCGGGGATTCCTCATTCAGATCTGGATAGTCTGAAGCTCACGGCTAGACTGCTCTGGTTTCCATGATTCTTAGGACTCCCAGTCTGTCATCTCCCATCAAATCCATTCTGGTGGCGGCTCATAAATCTTCCACCAGAAAAATTTACCACAGTAAATGGAAACGTTTTCCTATTTGGGCCATTCAGAGGTCGTTGGAGCCCTTCACTGCACCAGTTTCAGCAGTTTTAGATTTCCTAACTAGCATTTTTCATCAAGGCGCAAGTTCCTCAACGATGAAAGTTCAACTAG
Organism: Protopterus annectens; assembly: GCF_019279795.1. Lineage (NCBI taxonomy): Eukaryota > Metazoa > Chordata > Ceratodontiformes > Protopteridae > Protopterus > Protopterus annectens. Next base: position 732,815,989 of record NC_056741.1, on the reverse strand, counting down.
CTGCCATTTCTAATTTTCATGTTGGAGTAGACATGTCTTCATTGGCTTCTTCTAAACTTTGTAAAACTTTTCTCAAAGGTGCCTTTCTTCTCAGACCCCCGGTTAAGGACCCCATTCCTCCATGGGACCTCACTTTATTGTTGCAGGCGTTGGTTTCTCCTCCCTTTGAGTCTGCGGCTCTACAATTTTTGACCTGGAAAACTGCCTTCTTGGTTGCCATTACATTTGCTAGAAGGGTGTCGGAGCTTCAAGATCTTTCTGTCAAAGTCCCTTACATGATCTTTCACAAGGATAGAGTGTCGCTACGCACTAACCCATCCTTCCTTCCCAAGGTAGCCTCAGAGGTCACTATTAATCAAATTATTAACTTACCAGTATCTTTTCCGAGCTACCAGAACAAAGGGGAATATAAATTACATTTACTGGACGTTCACAGGCAGTTGAGGTTTTATCTGCACAGGACTAAACCTTTCCGTAAGTCTGATCAGCTTTTTGTGTCCTATGCCAAGCCCTTCTTAGGTAAACCTGTCTCAAAAGTGACTATTGCTCGCTGGATTTCACAATGCATTGGCCGGGTTTATTCAGATAGAGGTTTGTCTCTTCCAGGAAGATTGAAGGCTCATTTGACCCGATCTATGGCTACATCAGCAGCTTTTTGGTCTAGGGTCTCTTTGGATGAGATTTGTTCAGCTGCTACTTGGGCGTCATCTCATACCTTTATTTCTCATTATAAACTGGATTTGGTCTCTAGGAGTAGAGCATCCTTTGGTTCTGCGGTGCTCTGGAATATCCTTCCATGGGGGCATCCCAAGGGCTAGGTAGCTGTTGACTCTGTCCCACAGGTTGAAGAGCAAATGAAGTAAACTACTTCAGGTAAAGAAGTTATGTACTCACCATAATATTCCATCTGAGTAGTTCTACTTCATTTGTCTTCAACCATTCCCTCCCTCCTTCACCCTGACCTTATCCTTTGGGATATGACACGTTCCTTGTTCCGAACACTTATTGCTGGGATCTTTGGTTCTGTCAGGGCTAAAGTTCATTCGTGATCTTTGTGTTGGAAGATAAGGTGTTATTAGGTCGGGTATCTGTTACCTGTTAGGCAGCAAACTCCATCTGAAGGGAGAAGGGAGATAGGGGCATTGTGGGTAAGGGGAGGAGCATGGAGCTCGGAGCCGTAGCTAGAAAATGCGGCCGTGTCGGATCCTTTATGGACCCGAGGACCCACAGGTTGAAGACAAATGAAGTAGAACTATTCTGATGAAACCTTTTGGTGAGTACATAACTTCTTTTTTTAGTACTGGTGGAGAGATTGTAGCTGTGGAAATGCAGGAGGTCTGGGATAACAGGGTCTGTGGCAGTGTGAGACAGAGATCTCCCCTCAAAAGTCTGTAAAACAATGAGTAAAGGGATAGAGCTTCCAGCCTCTCTTGGTAGCTCAGGAACTTTAGGCCTGAAATCATTTTTGTTTTGTAGTGATGTCTTATCTGTGCAGTATGATCAAGGGAGGAATTGTCTACCAAAAGTGACAACACTAAATTTCTAACATTTAATTTGAGCCCATTTTAGTACACTAAGTGCTTACTAGGGAGAGTTCATTCTGGAGAGTTGAAAGACTACTCTTGTGGAGAGGCATCACCAGTGCATTGCACCACTCATCCGGGCCAAAAACAGTACTAGACTTACCTTAAACACTTCAAGGAGTTGACTGCAGGGGCATGTTTAATACTATTATTTAAGCAGTCAGGTATATTGTCAGGTCTCATGAAGGAAGTACTTTTACTGAAAGTGCTGTGGTAACCAAGACCAAATTATCATTAGAGGTAACTGAGGGAGTACGAGATTCAGATATTTCAGGGGTTTTGATGGAAGTCTTGAGGGTGAAATTGGCACTGAATCTGTTTGCAAAAAATATTGGCAGTGTTCATTGGATTAGAATAGGAGGTATCATAGGATATTGTTTAGTTGTCCAACATAGCTAAAGGGTTTGTAATTAGCTTAGGTTTCAGAGACCAGCCTATTGTCATGGGCTGCTTTGGTGGACCTGACAGGGTTCCTCTTTTTTTTTTTTTTTTTTTTTTTTTTAACTTTGTAGTGCTTGTGATATTTAATCCACAGCATCTCTTCAAGGCTAAAAGTAATTTAAGGAGGTTCTTTATTTTGTAATATAGTTTATTTATGCAGTGGACCACAAAGGTTGTGTTTTTTTAACTTGCCATGGTACTTTGTTCTGGTGAGGACTATTACTGCAATGTATTTTTCTGAATGGATCTAGAAATCTTTAATGAACTTTGCTGCTGTGTCAAGGTCAGGGGAGGTGTAATAAATGAATGTTGATATTTCAGCATAGAGTAGGTTGTGTTTGGTATGTCTGTATTCTCTAAATTCTTTAAGGATTGCTGTAGAGGCCTTTGGAAGTTTAAGGTCAGAATGCCATGTCCTCTAGTATATTTATTTACCAACTACTTGAGAAATGTTTTCAAGTCTAGGAACCTTTGGCCATATGCTACATTTGAAGGTATAGGTGTCTCATTTTGTTAGAGTAGTTAGACACCCAGCTATTGGAGTTTTTGCAAATAAGGCAATAATGTAAAACATTTTATAATCTTGTGTGCTCATTAGAAGACAAAACATTCTGTAAGAAATTTTATTGATTATTAATACTAACAAATATATGGAGCTGTGGAAACCTACTGCAGGCATTAAACATAAATCCAGTGAATTGCTGGTTAAGGAGGGAAAAAACTCATTTTGTGGAGCCATTTCTTCCTAAACGTTCAAAAGAAAGGATTACATATGACTAACTATGAAAACTATAGTGCATATAAACATCCACACACACAAAATAAATTAAAAGGTTTTATTATAATTGGGTCAACTCTTGAACATAAGCCACTAGATCTTGTGCAACACTCATATCCACTTCCCTTACTGCATGGTAGTTTAGTTTTTAGAGTCATAAGTCATAGATTCATACTAGGCTAACTGTCCTCTTGGGACATTTTAAGCCTAGCCAATTACCCCATGTGAGAATCAAATCCTGCACCTTGTGTTTCTAAGGTAAGCACCTTAACCATTACGCCAGCCTCCCACGCCACAGCACTAATGCATCTCCTATTTTTTTCTTGTAGTAACTGTCTCACATTTCAGATTCTAGCTATTTTACAGAAAGAGGGAGACCTTGTGGATGGTGCTAAAAGTCACACCTCTGCTTATCTGCAGCATGGTTATTTGCGTACCATATTGAGAGTAGAGGTGTGCTTGGCTGCAGAGGCACAAAACGCTCATTCAAGCTAGAAAGGAAATGAGGGAAATGGAGCCATGCAGCAAATGCCACCAGCAACTTTTTAGTGCTCTCGATGTTTTTGTCAAGGAAAGAGTGAGTACTTTACAGTAAAAAGCAACCAAAGGTAGGTAGGATTCCATAAATATAAACTCTTTTTTTTCAATTGGATATCCATGCATGACAATGCAGGAGGCTTCCAGGTAGAGAGGGCAGACGGTTACCTGTTTAGCAGCATGTTTTCTTTTTTTCAAATGTAAACATGCATTTTTGGTGTACTGTGCTTATAGGTTACATTCTAAGCTGGAAATGTGCTTTGTTTATGATCTGTAGGTATAGTTAGGAAGCAGAATGGCCACAGTAAGTTGATAAAGGGCATATGTGTCTCTACTACTCTCAGGAGGTAAGGGAATTCTATTGTTCAAACAAGTGTGCTCTTCCAGGCTTCACAGCAACTCAATTTCTGCCAAGTATGCTTGTGTTGATATTTATTGGAACATGATAAAATGAAGTACTTAGGAGTATGGGCTAAAAGTGATTTTGTTAAGGCAGTTAATGATGTATGAGAAAAGATTAAAAAAATATAATACAAAAAGTGAAAAATTGGAAGCTCTGTGTTACGGATATGGATAGCAAGATACAAGCAGTAAAGTGTTTTCAGTCCCTTTAGTTTTATATATAGGTTAGGCATATTTTTATCAACTAGAGGAACATTTGTGAGATAGCAATTAATAGAGAGTTGGAAGATTTAATCTAGGAGGCAAAGGGTAAGAGTCAAGTGGGATAAGCTGATCCTTCCAGTAGAACAAGGTGGTTTGGGATTACCTGATTTCAATGGGTATTGCAGAGCTACATAGTTAAAGCCCCTATACACAGTACAAGCAGAAAGCTATAATTCAAAGTGGAAAAGGATGATGATAAAATGGTTGGAAGCTCAAGAAATAAGAAATGACTAGAATTTTTTATGCAGATTCTTAAGGATAATAACAGTAACCATACAGAATATTATATTCTTAAAATTGTAAAAAGTATTCTAAGAACTAAGCCAACACTGCAATGGAGAAAGAAGATTCTGACGATAGGGATGACTGCAATTAGGAGTACAGACAATGGGCAAGAGGAGGCTGGAATTTACTGAAGAAAATTAGCAAAGGAATCGAGGTATTCGGACCAAGTAGGTAGAAAAAAAGATAATAGAATGCAAAGAGGTTAAGAATTCATTTAGACTGTGGGCTAGAGATTACCTCCCATATCGGGAACTGATATCAGAGTATAGACAGAGAAATTAATAGGGGATCCTAAGTGAAAGACCAGTACTGGTAGAGTTTTTAGTAGAATCTAGAACAAAAGCTGCTGTAAAAAAATGGTTAATTAGTAGGGCATATAAAATATTGCATGAGAACTATAGGAATCAGAGGAGGTTATAAAGGATTGGGAAGAGAGATTGGATAAGCAATTCACAAATAAACAATGGGAGGATATATGTACGGCTGCCAAATATGCAACAAAGTCTAGAAGATGTACGATCTTTGCCTGGAAGTGTTTGCATGGGTCTTTTTATACCCCAGCAGACTCCAAAGAATTTTTCCTCCATTCGGTTGCAGATGTTGGAGGTGTGATGGAGAAAGAGGTAATTAGGAGCATTTATTTGGGAGTGCAGTGAGTTGGCACACTTTAAAAATTCCCTGCAGACATCTGTGTCAGAAATTCTGTGTGAGCAAATTTGTGTAACTAAGGACATTTTTTTTAGCTGTGATACAAAATTGGAATTGCCTAGACATAGTAAGGCTTTGCAGAGTTTAATTCTGGTGGCTTCCAAAAAATAGCGGTTTCAAGAAAATGGAAATCAAAAAAGTCTAAACCAACCTTAGAAGTAGTGAATATAGTAACAGAGATAAAAGAACTGGAAGTGAGATCTTTAGAAAAGAGTATGAGCAAATTATATAGAAAAAAATGGGAATCATGAGAACAGTACATATAGAATAATATTTTAGAGGAAGAATGGGGTTTAAGGGAAGGCAGGAATTGAATGAGCTATGTAATATTTGACTGTCAATGATTGTATAGAAGGTTATATGTGATGTATAATGTTTGTAACTCAAAATATGTCAATATGGTTTTAATGTATATAAATGTATGATTGCCTATGTGGTAAGTGATAATTCAGTAAATATGCTTCTTGTTTTAAAAAAAAAGTATGCTTGTGTTGGAGGCATTGAGTTAATGGTCAGCAAGTAAGGAAAAAAAGTTAGGATCAAGTAGGTATTATTTGTCGTTGCTACCATACTTAGCAGCATATCTTTCAACTGCTATGATTTTGGCCCTAGCTTGAACCTTGCTCCTCCTAAGTTTACTGAACCTGTTAAAATCAGCTCTGTTTAAGTATATGTAACTTTTTAAATAAATAAGCTAAACCTGTGCAAAGACTTCTACTACCGTCTGTACAGTATATTACTATTGTAGACCTTCATTTGTGAAAAATAAGAACGTGTTCCTCTTTTGGCCCCTCTGTTATGACTTTAAAGACCAGTGTTTTGATTCTTATTGCTTGGGAGTTGACAGGTATGCTTGACATTGTGAGTGATATTGCCAACAACTGCCATTTTTATAAGGAGGCTATGTAATTGTACCTTTGGTTTTCCAAGTATCTTTCTGAAAAAAAAATTGCACACAAGATTCCCCTCTGAAGAACTAGTTGTGTCTGTACATGTAGGTCTTCCCATTTATCTTTGTCTGCTGACGCCAGTAAGGATTAGGACCTGCAGTTCTGATAAAGTGGTTTCTTTTTAAGTCCACAGATACAGATTATGAGACTGTTCCAGTGGATGCTTATGGAATGGCCATGCTACGGGGAATGGGCTGGAAGGAGGGAGAAGGAATTGGACGAACCTTCAAGCAGTGAGTAATTTTTAGCTGTATTCATAAGCCATGAAATGCCTCCTGCTTTGCATGTTGTCACAACTGTGATTGTAGGTTGAGTCTGGTGTTGCTTGTCTGTAGGGATAAACGATTGACAGTTCTGTCAACAGTCCTCTTCACTAACATAAATCATGCTCATTGCACTAAGTCATGTTCATTGTAGTAAATCAAGCTCATAAGAGAAGTATCAAAGAAAGACATATACCTGATACAGCTGATGTACAACTCTGCACTAGAGCTGGTGAAGAAGTGTGTAGAAAACAAAACTTGGCTAGCTGAGATAAATGGTCCTACATATTGCAGCAAAGATTTAGTAGTAAGAAGTGCTGACTAATGTTGCTGGCTAGTAAAAACAAAAGGGGAAACCTAGGTAATGAAGGAGAAATAGTAATAACAGAAAAGTGGAAAAGGACGTTATTATTATATCAGATAATGTAAAGGTGTTTAGTCATTGTGAAAAAGCAGTAAGAAAGGCTTGGGAGGAATTTGCAGTGCACTAGAAGAGGCTTTACATGTTCAAAACTGATTATTCTCTCTTTGTATGGACAGTTGATGAGATCATCTTTGGGAGTTCTGTGTACAGTTCTGGAAACGTCTAGAATACAAAAGTTTACAGAATGAAGGCTTTGCAAAGGATGATGACAAAATGATTTCTGGTTCTGTACCTGAAGAGAGACACCCTTCACTTTGCAGCAAGACTTTTTCTTAGAATGATTCATCAGGCCTTTTCAGCCTTTGTTCTAAAATTATGGAATACTGTTCTACATACGTTAGGAAACCATCCTTCCTTCCATTCTTTAGTCAAGTCAAAGGACACCTTATAGAAGGAAGAAATCTGTAAGTGTGTTGATTTCCATCATTATCCTAGATCTCTGACATTCTTTAATGCTTTTATTTACTAAGCATTATAGTTCCTGCTTCAGTGGTGGATGATCTTTTGTCTTGCAGTGGTCAAGCATGCATCTTTGTTAATATTGTATGCTATTTCTTTTATGGTTAATATTAATGAAATGGGTCATATCTGTGAAAGGGACAGCTGTCAGGCTCCCTACCTTAAATAAAAATGTCAGAAAATATGAAAGGGACTTAATGTTCCCGGTTAAGAAATGATGGAAATAGAAGACACGTGTAAAATAGTTTTAAACCCTAAAGGAATTAATAGACTCTGACTGGTTGCATTTTTTTAAAGGAGAAGAAGAAAAGAATGGCATAGATGTGGTATAGAAAGAAGCACCGTCTAGGATGCTCTGTTTGCCCGCTATTAAAAGCCTGATCTTGCGCTCCCACTTTTAGACTTGCATGCTGTTGTATCACAATCAGTACAGTAGCTCTGTTGCTACACATTTGGGATAATTTTGAGATGCACTTCCAAAACTCGTGAATTGGTTAGGGATGTTAAACAAAATATGAGGTAATTTTCTTTCCCCTTTACTTGTTCATCTTGTTCCCCTGGCTGTATCCTTAAGTTGTCCAGTCAGTGCTATTGATGCTGTTTGCTAGCACAACCTCTTGCTTTACTTTTTTCCTGTCCAGTCAAGGTTTATAGTTCAGTTAGACTTTTCTTGGAATAGGGATGTATACTTTTAAAATGTACTGATTTGTCTTCATTAATCAGCATAACAAGTGATACTCACAAATTCCAGAGAATTAATTTGCGTTACAGACCAGACTTCATGGAATTAGATCACGTATATTTTCTGTATGTGTAAAGAAACACATTTGTTAAGAGTCTCTGTGTTTGGAATTACAGAAGTATATATTGTTTTTGGAAAAATTACGCAACTATAGGCACCTGGAGTTCTCTCATTGGAATGGAATTTGGCCGAAAACTGGCTTCTTTGACTGCAGAAACGTGTTTTATTCTTCACTGTAACTGGATTAGCTGAAAGTATGTTGCATTTCTTGCATGTCACTGGAGAAGAAGCCATAAAGAATATTGTTTTATTTCTTTGATGAAAATCATTACAGAATAGCAGTACACAGAGAAAAAAAACAGTAATTTTGCCTTTCACAAATAATTTGCCAATTAGGCATTCAGGCTATTCTGCTCTTGTAAAAGCTATGGGTCTATAGATGGATGTGTTTCTGGACTGAAGAAAGACTGTCCTTTTGTGATGTAACAAGTAATGAAGCAACAGTCAGATTTTTTTTTATTTATTTAATTTTTTTAGAGAAACAGACTGCTTTGAATGTGTGCATAGTAAGTGAAACTACTAACAACACAGATAAAACCATTAACCAATGAAAAGGAGATGTGTAGGAAAAAATGCGAGCCAAACAGTATGGCAAAATGAGAAAGGTGGACATAATATGTTGGAAATAGCTCTGAAAATAAAATACATTGTATTTTAACAAAGATGGAGGCAAACACTCTTCCTAAAATTAAAGCTCTGCAGTCGGTATGGATAAGAAAGGAGCCACAATCCAGTTGTTAAACAGTTCTCTAGAATTTCTGATAGAAAATATTTATAGAGATTTGCAAAGGTCTTAAAGAATGTGTGTTATGTTAAAAAGGAATGAAAATTTAACTCTTTGATACTGTTGACATGAGTAAAGTGATTCATCTCCCAAGCCCCTGCTTACACTTACAAGGGTACAAGAACTTGCCAGAGATTTTGGATGCATGGCTATGCATAAAAAGGCTCTTGTGGTCATTAGCCTTGTAAACATCTATGAACCTAAGAAAAAGTTTGATACTGTGACACACTCATCACAGATGGTGATACTAGTGTGCAGAAGAGATTGTTGGAAAGGAATACCAAGAATTAACTGGTGAATTGTGGAATTTAGATTAGATAATGGTGCAGTATATGTAGTCTCCTGACAAAAAATAGGTATAAAACTTGGGAGTTTGTGTGTCACTTAAGCAAAAACTGTTTGTATGCTCTTTATGTATTTTGGCCACTGGATGACACCATACTGGCCACCAACCTATCAAAGACGAAATAAGCATATTTCATTGTTGGTTTGCCTCAGAAATTGCTGAAATGTTAGTACATGAATAAACCATTCAAAGTTTTTTTTTTCAAATAGTTGTTCCTAACTCAAAATAATAGGAGAATTATCTTATGTGAAAATTTTGCGAGGTTGATAATAATACTAATTCACAGTGTAAAATAGACTGTACATGTGGAAAATCGGAGCTAATCACAATCATTTGAGACATTTGATACTGTGCAGAGCCCTAACAGTGATATCCTCAATGACTTTGCTGATCTTTTTACAGCTTTTGGAAGCTTGCCAAGAGACTGCCACATAAAACCTGATGCTGTGAAAGTGATGTGCTTCCAGAAAATTACCTGTAGTACTCGGACATTTGAAAGCAGTCATGAGTGCTTGGGAAGTGTAGATATCATTAAGAAGAAAATAAGGCCAGTAGAATGGGTGGATATCAGGGATCACTCTTCTAAAGAAAGACAGTATATATAGTGTTTAAAAAGAATAGCAGTTTCCACTGCTTGCAATAGAATGATTGTCTTCAAGAATGCCAGATGTTTTTTTCTCCAATAGTAAATACAAACTAAGGTTTCCGGTATATAAAGCTAGATGAAGTAAGTTATAAATTGTGTACATTTAATGTATCATTAGGAAGGTGCAAGTTCTTTAGTGTCACAAGTATTTCATCAACACCAGAGGTGTTCCAAAGGGCTGTATCCTAAGTAATCAAAGGCATGGAAGTTGTAAATGACCCTACTCTGGTAAAGCTGCTGGACAAACTAACCGCATAATTTCAACCTTAATAGTAAATGTGAAAACAGTGACAGGTCTGAAGTCCATACGTCATATTCTTGTATCAGAGGGTTGGAAACATGGTTCAGGGAAAAAAAAGGTGGTGGTGTGCAGATGCCAAGACAAGAAGATAAGCAAGCCATACCAATGTTTCTAGGAATAATACAGTATCTTGTAAAGTTTAATACCTAGAATGTCTGAGATAACAAGGCCTCCTTGAAAGATGTTAGAGCAGGATATGGTTGGGAAATGGAGTTTTGAACTCAAACACTGAATAAAGTAATTATTTACATTCTGATGTTAAAATCCCATGATGTGAATCAGCTGTTTGTTTTGCAAGTAGATACATTCAGAATGGTTCAGGAGCTGTAATCCTACAGGAGACTAGACAGAGTGCCCCAGGGTCCAGAAGACCTAAGAAATGTACAATAGAAATGTACTCTAAATGTATGGAGGCGAGAAATTACATGAATGCATCTGTGTGAAGGTAATCTGGTAGAAGCCACAACCCTTACAAAGCATTTTCAGAAAGCCTTTTTCAAGGCTATTCTTAAATTGCAGAAGATATTATTGTCATGAAAGTGAAATACATACCAGGGAAGGAGTTGCACTTATGCGTCGAGTACAGTGAATTCACTGAAGAAGTGTGAATAAGTAGAGATTCTTTAGGTAATGCTGCAGTTGCCATTGACAGAAGACAAATTAAAAGAATTTTATAAGTTTATTAATACTGACTTGGGAATGCAGCTGCTGAAGATTTTTTTTTTTAATTCAGGGAAGAAGTTGTGTCCAAGGCATGATATACAAAGGTGACAAAATAACTTTTCTCAATCAGTGAGAAAATAATTGCTTAACATTATCACGTGCATGAGTAGTAAAGTGCAAGGAAAGAGTACAAGATGTAATGTTTTGGCCAGAAATGTCAACTCTGTGAAGAATTGTAGCATCTGTAATGAGTATAAGAAAGACAATCCAAAAGAAGAGATGACTACATAATCCTGTTCCAAATCATCCATGGAGTCAAGTAGGTACTGATTTCTTCTAGTTCAGAAAAGCAGTGTCTCTTCAGATTATAATTCCAAGTTGTTTGACATAGACCGACAGATACAAAACGTGCAGGAGGTTAGTGTCTTTATCTGTATTATTAAGATAAAGGATATTGTATGTTTTCATATATGACAATGATCAATAATACACAAGTCAGGAATTTAAAAGATTTGTAAATGGGGACTTATAACGTCCAGCCTTAATTTTCCTCAATCCAGTGGCCAAGTGGAGGGAACTATACAAGACAATGGAGAACCTTATGAGAAAGAGGTGTAGTACATGCTGCAAGGACTGATAACTTGCTTGTTTGAACTATAGGAGGACTTGGTCTGTTTTCTGCTCGACCACTAATGGGGAAGAAGTTTGAACAAAAGATGATATACATGAGCTGTTCTACTGTTGTCTGAGAAGCAACACAAAGTGAATGAAATCCTAGAAAGAGAGCAGAGAGAGAAATACTGTTGTAACAGGAGCTGCAGAAGACTTGCAGCTTGACAGAAGTGATGGGAAAGTGTGCACCCCGAAGCTGAAACTGTTAAAGCAGCCAAACCAAGATTCTTTGCAGTTTGTGGTGAAGGTAGTAAGCTAAACAGAAGAAATATTAGATGTTTGTGCATTGCAATATGTTCATAGGTGTGTACTAGGCTAGTGGCCCTGGAGCCTTTACAAGCCTAGCCCAGAAAAATTGCCCAGGCACCGTGCCACCTGATGTTAGTTCACAGTGCCCATATCCAGTAGGGCAACTGGAATGCTCCCTGGAGTGAACTTTCTGTTACCCATCCACTCTTCAAGATTTCCTTTGGGACTCCACTTGTGACTGATCGATAGTCTGACTTGGAATCTACAACTTTCACTCTGTGAGTCCTGTCTGTGAGCCAGTTTGCAACCCACCTAGTGATGCCTAGTTTGGTGAGTTTATCATTGATACCCGAGTGGGGAATGGTATCAAAGGCCTTGGCCAGGTTGAGGTAGGCTGTATGGCAGTGCCTTACCCTCATCCACAGACTTTGTGACTGCCTCAAAGAAGTCAACCAGGTTTAGCAGGCAGGATCTCCCCTTGACAAAGCCAAACTGTGTGGTCAAGAGTCTGGAGATTGCCTATATCTTTGTTAAGCAGGTCTATGATGCGCTCTATAGCTTTGCATACCAGACTCAGTGTAATGGGGCAATAGTTCCCAGGGTCTGTAGTTGCTCCCCCTTTATGGAGCGGGATGACTGTAGCAATGCGCCAATCATTAGGGACATAGCCTGAGGTAAGGCTGTGATTGAACAGGGCACACAGATGTGGTGCCAGTTCGTTTTGTAGCTCATGTAGGATGCAGCCAAGGATATTATCAGGTCCTATGGATGCTGTATTCTTGACTTTGGACAATGCAGCTTTTACCTGTACCTCAGAAATGGTGGGTACCAGGCTTTCTTCTGGTATTGTGATAGGCTTTCTTCTGGTATTGTGATAGGGCCCTGGGGGGGGTAAAGTTGGCACTGAATCTGTTGGCCAATATGTTGGCTATATCTGTGGGCTCAGTATAGGAGGTGCCATTGTGCAGTAACTCAGAGCAAATCTGGGTATTGCCTTTGAGGTTTTTGATATAGCTATAGAAGACTTTGTGGTTGTTTTTGGTGTCTGCTGCAATTCTGCCTTCATAGCTAGCTTTAGAGGATTTCATAAGGGATCTCAGCTTTTTGTTGAGACTGATAATGGAGGTTTTTCAGTCTTGTGACTTCATTTTTTTCTGCAACGGTTTCTTCCTTCTATTGTAGAGTTTGATGGCTGGGGACCACCAGATTGGCTTCATTTTTTTGGAGGAGAGCGTCTTAGTTCTTTTTGGTATGGCAAGGTCCATGCATTTGTGTACATGCTTGTACAGTGCATTGGTGTATGATTCGGCAGTCATGCAGCTATTTTCCATTGGCATGAATGCCGAGAAGTTAGCCATCTCTGTTTTCAGGAGCCCAAAGTCGGCTTTAGAGATGTTTTTCAGGGTGGTCATCTTAGCGGGGGGGGGGGGTGTAGGTGAGATGGAGATTTCCATGGTGATCATTTTGTGGTCAGATTTAACCAGGGAGGAATTGACTGTAGGTGTGGAGCAACGGTCTCCCATGTTGGTGATAACCAGGTTGAGGATGTTGCTTCCTCAGATGGGGGCCAGAATGAGCTGGTCCAGGGCATTGGAATTGATAAATTCCAGAAAGTGTTGGGCCTGTACATTGGTACTGGAATAGCTTTCCCAGTTGATGGGAAGGGTAGTTGAAGTCACCCAGTATGAGAGTATTGGGTTGGACCTTGATAGATTCCAGGGTGCTTAGGAAGTTGGAATGAGAGTCTGGGGACATGTTTGGGGTTCTGTAGCAGGCTATGACTTGTATCGCCATCTTACCCAGTGTTAGTTGTACCTGAAGTATCTCGGATGCATTATGCTGGACTACCAGTCTAGAGATATGCGTATTCTTTAAGAATATGGAGACTGCACCGCCTTTGGAGCTTCCTCGCCATATTCTGGGGCCGAAACGTATGGAATGAGTTGTAGCCTGGGAGTGCAGGGGTACTTTCTGCCTCTTTAAATCAGGTCTCCATTGCAGCACAGATGTCGACATTCTCCATTTTGAGGAGAGCTTCAAGCGAGTGCATCTTGAGATTTAGACTTCTAACATTGAGCAGCATGACCCTCAGATTGCATTTGTTTATAGCTGTTGCAGTGGATTTTTGGTCTTTGGAACCCTGCCTAAAAAGGCTATATAGGGGTGGCAGGAGCCTTAACCAGTACCCGGAATCCCAGGGGTGACAGATGCAGGCCGTCTCTGGCAGAGCATCAAGGTCTGTTGATCATGTCGTCCCAGGCAGACAGATACTGGATCCCCTTAGAATGACACCAGAGGCTTAGCCAATTGTTGAAGTCAATCATTTTCTGCTCGTACTGTGGTATCATTCTGGGTGACAGTAGAATACTGCTCAGGGCTAGAGTCATACCTGCCTGGTCCATGTAATCTGAGAGTTCTATAAGATCTCTTTTCATGCCATCCAGGCAGGTACATCTCAGGTCATTCACACCCACATGGACAATGACCGAGTCAGATTTGTACTTGTTGCGGAGTGATCTGAGTGCATGTGTTATGTGGCAGATCCTGGCACCTAACAGACAACTGACTGTCACCTTCTCCTTGTTCAGCCTAGTGAGTGGGACATCAATGTGCCTCACAGATGAGTCTCCTATGATTAGTACATTGGGCAAAGTGTTTTGCCTTAAGGGCTTGGGTTGAGGGGCACACTGTGGTGGTGAGCTATGTATTCTGAGGTTGGTGTTGTGTTTTGGTGATTGAGTGCATTTCTGTCTCGTGGGTCTCTGTTGTTTGGGTAAATTTTTATTGAGAGCCTCCGCAAAGGTGAGTGTATGGTTTGTGTTTCTATGTGTGGGTTGTGATGGTTGGTGTTTTGGAAGGCTGTGTGTTCTATGTAGTGAGTTGCAAGTATTGACCTTCTCCTCTTGACCAGCTAGTCCGGTCTTGATTGGAGTGTGCACTGCTTCCAGTTTGGTGATATAAGTGCATCTCTCACAGTTATGAGTGTTGGGAGGTAATAGGAGAGGGTTGTCTGTGTACATTAGACAGTTGCCACACTGTCAGAATGCCCAAGTGCGCCAGGTTAGCAGGAGAAAGCACAGGAAATGCCCTACAATCATACCAGGAGAGGTGGTCGTAACTAATAAGTACTGGTGTTGTTACTGCATAGGAACAGCTAGTGCTGATAGCACCTAAGTGTGCTACAATAAATGCTACAAAAGCCTGTTAAAGTGCTAGCCGATTACGCTAATTGAAGTGCAAGAAGTAAATGAACAAGCATGTTCTAAGGGGAAAATTGAAGAGCAGACTTTCTGGCAGCAGTAATAGTTTACCTCAACTGAGTGCTGCTACACGGTGCTCAAATACAGCCTTTTAGACCAGAAAGTTGAAAGGGATGGAAAAAATGCCCAAACGGCCAATAAACTACAATTGTTGGACCAGAAACCACTCCTCTTGTGGTAGATAGGGTACCTAGTCCTTAAAACTCCCACTGATAAGCTAGAAGGCTTCCCTGCAACACAGAAAGGTCTAGGGGCTCAGAAACTTACAGAACAGTCCTGGATACAGCAGATCTGTATCTGGATTAGACTAGTTACAGGTAAGACGGGAAACGAGCTTAGAACTTTTTTTTTTTTTTTTTTTTTTTGCAGAAAAGCAGTTAGAACAGTAGCAAAAACACTTTAAATGCAGTACAAGCTAGCACACTTGAGTATGTAGCAGTATTAAGGCAAATACCGTTTAAGTAAATGCAGATAAATTAAAAAAACAACAAAAAACAAGTGCAGAGAGCAATAAATTATGGAAAAAAAAATCAAAATGGAGGCACTTAGAGTATCTCTTTTCTCCTACCTGTTGCTGTTGTAGTCTGCAGGATGCCAAAACTGGGTCTGCGGATCTTAAACAAGTGCAAACCCACGTAAACACAGGCTTTTAAACCAGGAAGTTGAAAGAGACGGAAAAACTGCCCAAGCGGCCAATAAACTACAATTTCTGGGCCAGAACCACTCCTCTTGTGGTTAATAGGCTACCTAGTGCTTACTACTCCCACTGATAAGCTAGAGGGCTTGCCTCCAACACAGACAGGTCTGGGGGGGCTCAGAAACATTTTGTATCTGGACTAGACTAGTTACAGGAAACGCGAGAAACAAGCTTGCAACATTTTTTTTTTTTTTTTTTTTTGCAGAAAAGCAGTTAAAACAGTAGCAAAAACACTTTAAATGCAGTACAAGCTAGCACATGAGTCTGTAGCAATATTAAGTGCAGAGAGAGCAGTAAGTTATGAAAAAATCAAAATGGAGGCACTAAGTGCAGAATAAGAGCACTTGAACATTTAAGAGCACACAGAACAGCAAACTAATAAGGTAGAAGACAGTTAAGTAAGAGTAGCTGAAGAAAGGATAAATATATATATATATATATATATATATATATATATATATATATATATCTTTTTAGTGGAGAGGGAGGGAACAGGGCAGATTAAGATATTATAGGGGATGTCCTTCCCAAGTGCTCTCTCTGTACACAGCTGGGGCTGGTAGGAGTGTCTGAAATCAAAATATGATCTCACTGTACTCAGCTGAGTGGGCAAATGAGATGGGCCAAGGAGGAGTGTCCAAAAACAATTTACTGCAGGGGCAGACAATTCCAAAGCCACCAAGATTAACACCACAACAGGAACAGGGACGGGGGGTGGGAAACTAACTGCAGCAAGACAGAGACCATAATATTCAATGAAACAAATATCTAATCTTAAATAAGCAAAGTGTGGAGAAAAGTATACTTAAATCAGCTTGTGTATAATCATCAAAGGTTTAGGAAGGAGAGATTGCTACTGATCTAAAAGTGATTCTGAAGGCTAAAAAGTTGCATTTTTGATGATGTATTCTTTCAGTATGTATTTAAAATCACTGTTACTTTAATGTAAGAAGCCCAATGCAAGCAACGTTCATTTTATATGATCAGTATATTGTAATGCATGCTGTCTTATAGATTATACCTTTTAAAAAAGTTGTGGGTAGAAACTAATTCAGTGTAAAGTATTATGTTCGCATTTTGTTACGTTTCCAGTAATGCATTAAGATGTACTTTGTTGGGAGATGATCTCAGAGTAGTCAAACTGGTTTTACTTTGCAGAACAGGAATGTATAATAAAGGTAGCCTTTCAAGGTCCCTTCTTTTGCATTTAGGTATGAGGTGTATTCCCTCAAATACTAATGGGCTAGGTACAGTGATTAGTATGTCTGATGATACTCATGCATTTCGGGGAATTGAGTTGTAGTATAGACATCGTGGAGTTTAAACCACAAGGTAAGGCATAAGTAAGGGTATGTACCTCAGTGGTAGTATGCATGCTTTGCATGTAAGAGGTTCGGGGTTCAATCCCCAGCATCTCTATTTTAGGTGGTTGGGGGTTGGCATATTGGTTAGGGTATTTACCTTGCAGACACAATGCACAGGGTTTGATTCTTACTTTTGTTCTGACAATTAGCTCATCTGGATAATTGAGAATGTAAGGTGACTGATCTCCCTGTAACTACGGGGCTAAGGGTTGGCGTAATGGTAAGATATTTACATCACAGACACAAAGTACAGGGTTTGATTCTCACCTTTGAGAGAAATTAGCTAAACTTAAAATGGCCCACAAGGGCAGCTAGCATATTACTTACAGATGTGTTGTGTATTAATCCTTCTGACATGATAGTTATTGCCATGTTGTGTGCGGTAGAGCACTATTGCACATTTTTGTTAATCAGAAAATAGGATAATCGTCTTAATTTGTGGGCATGAAAGTGTAACTTGTTCAGCCCTTAGAGGGGAGTTACAGGGAAGCTTTAATAGGTGCTTGCCATGCTTTTAGGATTTTTTCTTTCTTTGTTCTGTAAGTTTGTCATGCTTACAGTGATTCAGTTCAGTCTAGCTACAAGCTATTTTCCTTTCGTGGATTCGTATACATGTAAAATGATAACATCCTATAGCAGACTTTGCTATAAATGGATTCAGGAGCTGCACAATGAGCTGTCCTTAGAGAAGCTGGTGGCATTCAAAGAACAAATAAGGCTTTGGCGCACATGATTATTTACCTAGACAGATCTGCTGTTTATAATATACTGGTGCATGCACTTCGTAGGAAGAGATGCGTGCAGCATTAAAAAAGAGAGATTGCATTTGCCAGGATAAACCCATAAGCTATTGTGGGTTTCTGGCACCTTGGTTACTCAGTGCTGTAGTATGGTATTACTGATTTCTTTTTATTACCCACCCATGTCCATTCAAGCTAAAGTAGTCCTCACTTTGGTCCCAGTATATGAAACTCCTACTGGTTATTAACAGCATCAAGTAACCATCTATGATGTCTGTATGATGAGCTAATGTAACTGATGAAATACAATGCTCGGGTGGGGTGGCTAGCGGCATCATCTTCCATTTGGTGGATAAACTTTGTCCTTCTTATTTCAGTACACAGATATTTTTATTACTCTGTGTTCCTGTCAGTGTTTCTGGAGAATGTTTGGTGGTCCAGGAAGGGGGATCATCAGCTGTTGCTTACTGGAACAACAGTGGAAATGAGATTCTGATATGCATAATACTGGAATGAGTCAACAAAAACCTAAATACAAATACTCTGATACAGTATTTAGTGCTACAAGTATGAATTAGTAAGTTAACTTGCTTTGCTTATGAGTGCTGTATTTCTGCAGGAGACATCTTTGTTAAAACTTCTCTTTCAGGTCACCAGATTGATGAAGTAGTGAAAACTAGACACTTTATGTTTGAAGAAAGAGTTAGCTTTGCAATTTGTTTACCTCATTATTGTTCATGAAAGTATAAGATTACATTCAGTGGGTTAAAAAATACTGTTAAACTAGTGTTGTATAGAATGTTTGCATTTGGAAGTGATGATAAAAAAAAATTATTATTCTGTAATATCCCAGAGATGTGAAGCCCATAGAGCACCAGCTCCGTCCCAAAGGTCTAGGTCTGGGGGCAGACAGATCAGCCCTTCATAGTCTGGAAGAATCGAAACCTAAAAGGCCACTAAAGCCAGGGGAAGAAAGAGGTGATGAAGAACCTAAGGAGCTGACATTAGGAAGCCTGGTACAGTTAGACAAGGGACCGCACAAGGAAATGTATGGCAAGGTAAGTGTAGTATGATAGTGGATCACCTTCAAGAAAGCACATTGCTAACTTTTTATATTATATATGCAGCACTTCTGTCCATTTGGATTCTCCCATATCACATCCATGAACTAAGGATGTTTGGCTTTGGCTGATGTTTTTCTTTGAAGGGAAAAAAGGCAGTAACATGCGGCTACATTAAAATTGCAAGCAATAGATTTTGGCATCACTCTGCAGAAAAAGAAAAGTCTGGAAGATAAAGGCTGTATCACTTCTGTGCAGGAAGCTGATTTCTTAAGATTCTTTTTTGTATGTGCTGTGGAACTGTTACACTTGGACACTAGTACTTCAACATGTAAAATCATGCATGAGTAACATGAATTGTGAAACTGTGAACATTCCTTTTTGTTTTTAATAAAATGTTTATTCATCTATATAGTTATCTGAAGACTTTTTTAGTATTATGTAATAAGTAAAAACAATTTAAGCATCAGTATGTCTTCTTTTTGTAATCTCGCATTTTGAGCAGAATCATTGACTGGTAGGGCTTTTTTGCCTAAAGTCTATTTAACTTAAATGGCGTCTTTTACATAGAGTAAACTAAATGGCAGTAAGTGTGCACCACACCAACAAATAAAAACTAAAATTGTGCATGACAAAAACACTGGCTCCAAAATGGTAATGATCCAGAGTAATTTTGATAAACCACACAGATTAGCAGAATCTGTCATCGTGCCCAAACATGTCCAGCTGTGCATCTCTGAAGTGAAGAGAGAATTTTGGTGGCACATTTGTCAAATGTTTAAAACAAAAATGGGCAGGATTGCAGCAGTTCTTCCCTGTGGCCTTCTCTTGTACATCTGTACCTAAGGCATTGTTGGGGACTTGGTTTGAAAGCTTCCTTACAAGCCAGAAACAGACCTTGAGGTGAGGGCTAAACATCAAAGATTAGTAGCATAAGTCTTTGTCTTCATAAGTCCACTGTATTCAATTTTGTTACTAGCAAAATGTTGACTAGTTTGAATCTTCTCACCATAACACCAACAGTGCAAGTCTAAATCCAGAAAGGTGATAGTGTCTGAGGCTGCTTTCACTGATTTTGGAAATCCCACTTATGATCTTTCGTTTAAGAAGAGTGACTAATTAATATAAGATGGTTTGGACAGTCTGACCTGTTGCCATACCTCTTAACCTCCTAAATGCAAGGACTTTGGACAAAGCCTAAAATAATCGGGAGACAAAGGGCCAGAATTAGGGATATATTTTAAATATAACTCTTATAAGCTTAATATGTTACTAGAATAACAGGATTTGTGTTGGCCTCCAATTTCTGAAGAATATGAAGTCTGAAACACAAATGTATGTAATTATTTAGTGATTTCAATCCTCAGTGATCTGCCAGAAAACTACAGATTTTGTGAGGGACAGACCAAAAATATGAAGCAAAAATCTGAACAATCTGCAAAAATCTGGGAGGTTGAGCGATATGCCTGGTTCATATTGTTCACCTTCCTTCACTGCCCCGGCAGATGCTGATGCTGTCAGCAGAGCTAGCTGCTTGATGTGTTAATACAGGTCACCAACATACTAAAGAAGAAAACAGCATCTTTTAAGAAATTTTGTTTATTGATGTTTATCTGCAGGGTCTGGCATTGGTAGAAGACTTTACAGAAGTGGAACATTTGCTGGTCCTAGGTTGGCTTTTAGAAGACTGATCTCAAGCTGTTGACTACTCCTCCAGCAATGTTTAGAAATATCATGTGGGAGCCTGAATGCCATCTCTTTCCCCAAACTTTCAACTGAATTTCTCAGGCTGATTTGAAGTTTTAGAGACCACAGACAGAATCAATATTTGACTTACTGTGTGAAGTCAGACAATTTTGGATCTTTGTATCTGTGGAGGTTCCACTAGTAATGCAGCTGTGTCTATCACAGTTGCATTGAGTTTCAGTCCCTAAAAAGGAAAGGGAAGCAAGCTAAATTGATCCCACCACTCTGTGCTTCTTCTTCCACATCTCTCTTTTTTTCTTCCTTCAAGATGAAGAATAAATTATTCAAGTGCCATGTTCTCTTCCTAGGGGAAGATGAGAGAAAGATTATCTTTCCATTCTTTTATGGAAAGAGAGTATGCCTCCTAGGTATGAGTTGCCTATCTTATGACTCTGGGTCCAAGGGTTTTGCCTTTCTTATGACTCTGGGTCCAAGGGTTTTGCAGATTATCCTTTTCATTTTTGGACTGTACCCAAGGAGAGCCTTCATTTTTCAGCAGTGCTTCCTTTTATTTATTTATTTTACATTTGTTTACCAGGAAGGTCCAACTGGACAGAGCTGTCCATTTTCAGGGGAGGCTCGGGGAGAAAAGCTCCAGAACAATTGTAAACCTACTATACATAAGATATTTACACATTGTTATAAAAATATAGCAGACAATAATAACATTGTATGTAATACAATAATAAATAATTTTAAAATAAATAATTTTGTGTAGATAACTGAGGACTGGCTTACTCAGGAATGGGACTTGTCCAAGAAGAAGGCTATCCTGATGTAGCTTCTTGATTTTGCCCTTCATGCCAGATTCCTTCCAAGATATTTACACTGTTTGGATTCTTTCTCATTTCCCCCATAAAACTGCTGTAGAGGATGTTATTTCCACTCATGTTAAAGAGCTGTGGAAGAGGTAGTAGTTCCTGAACTCTGCTACCCTAGACTTGGGGGTTCAGAGTTCTGGCAGGTTCAGCAACCATGACTTTGTCAATGCTGCCACCTCAAGCAAAGCCCACATCTACATGGACCAGATGCATCACATTCCAGAGAAATGTTTTAAAGGATGCCCTTGTTAAATTTCAGGGCTTGCCTTCCTTTGATAATCCGTATACCTGTTAAGGAAAGTAACAAGAAAACAGTAACTCATATCCTTTAAAGGTACCAAGGAAGGCGGCATCCCATGCCCTTGGAACATTGTGTAGCATGACCAGATGGTCTTCCTTTTGGAAGTGTGATACATGGTACTGCTAGTCCCAACAATTTGAAAACATTTTGAAAATTCAAGTGCAGTTTTGCAATAAATAAATGCAAAACTTATTGCTATTAAAGTATTTCTATAGAGGACTTTACCCCCCCCCCCCCATGTGGGGAGCTTTGTTCTTCGCGTATATACACTAACTGAGATTGCTGCATCTTTGAGAAAGGGGAATAGATCAAGATACTGCAGTCTCAGTATCTGTATACACTCCCCTAGTTGCACATAAATTTCACTGTTGTGAGTTTGGCAGTCACAGTTCTCAGGCTTTTAGTTGGCACAACAAGTGGATCACTGGTAGAAGGTTTGCATGTACAGAGGAGTTTGGCTGAAGCTGACCACAATTTTTTGTGAATTTTATTTATTGGAAGGTTTCTGGATGGTTTCTTTAAAAGATCTTTCCATTTTGGAGCAACTGCACAGGAATCTGTAAAATGTCTGTGGCAGAGAAGTCTGGAATTCTCTGAAGTGATCAGTGTTGTACCATTAGCAGGATATGCAGCCAGGTACACGAAAAATCCGTACTAATTCCTCTCTGTGTGACCTTGGTATTGACAAACTGTTGATAAGAACACTTCTGTGATCTTTAACAGTGTAAAGAGTAGCCCAAGATCCTTTCATAAGGAAAGGGAGAGGTTGTTAGACTCCATTGCCATCTCACTGGAGAAGGAGGTATGAGGGAAGTAAATAGTGTGGGAAGAAATAGCCAGGGAATTGTTATGGCTAGGCTTGTATAGGCCCTAGGGCTGATAGCCTAGTACCAACCTATGAGACCATTTCTGACTACACCTTCCTGCCTTGCCGATGAAGTATGGGCAGTCCATAGATTATGGACAAGAACCTGTGCCATTTTCATCCATAGTGCATCCTCTTCCACTAGAGAGTGTAGGAGAAAAAGGAACCAGAGACCCATTTTCAAAAAAAAAAAACAATCTGCTTTGCTCAAAACAGCACCATGGCTGTGAATTTTCAACCTGTTTTTCCTTTCCAAAAAGAAAGGAGAAAGGGAAATCATTCTGCATTTCATCAGCTTTATCAGTGCATCATTTACAGGAGGTTTAGGTTACTGACCTTCCCATTTCTGATTTTGTTCTCCACAAGTGAAGGAGTTGTTTATGGCTATGTCTACTAAAATATCAAAACAGAATAAGAATACTGAATTTTTTTGTTGTCTTTTGTCACTACCCCCCCAGCCATTTTTTTGAAAAAAAAATATGGAAGTACTAGTAGCTTTTATCCACTGACTGCACATCCATGTCTTCTGTAACAGTACTTGGTTCATATTAGAACATTTGCTTTCTTGTCACTGCATTATAAAACTTAGCCAGAGAGGCATTAGTCCTTCTGTCAGACCTTATTGTCATGGCAAGTGTGTTAAATTTTCTCCATCACTGATTTAAGGAGTTTGTTTGAGACAGCTTGGCCTCCTGAAGAGCCAGAGGATTTCTTCCCATCAATAGAACTTGCTGATGGCCTTTGTTTCGTAAATTTGTGAACAGACTCTGCCTTTCAGCCAGGCAGGTATTGTATGTGCATGAATGCACAGCAGCAGTCTCAATTGCTCCACTAGTGAAGCTTTATAAAGGTACTTGCTGTAGTACCTCAGTTGCCTGTGATCTCAGCGCTCCTATTCTATGGCCAAGAAATTCCATTTGTAAGATGCCTGTATAAAGGTACTGAGGTGGTAGCTTTCCTTCCACCACCTGCTGTTTGGCGTATTTTCATCCCAACCAGGGTCCATATCACTCTATTACAGCTAGTGCCTTTCTGGAGGGTGGGGCTATACATACCACTCACACTAGTACGGACGATTTTGATGAGCAGACAAAGTGCCACATGGCTGGCTGGAGAAGGAAGCTGAGTTTTTCAGCTTTCTGTTTTGGGATAGAGAGAGAGGAGAGATTCTACTCTGCAGCAGTGACTTCTGACTAAAGCAAGGAGGTAACTCTGGACAGAGAGCTAGCAATTGTTACTCATTTGGTAATGTGCAGAAACATGCATTGAGAATAACTGCTTACATAATATATGCTGCATGTGAAATGTCTTCCCCAGATCAAGGGAAAAGAACTTTAGGTATAACAGAAAAAAACAACTAGGTCACTGATTATTTGCAACCAGTGGTCATAAAAAAACAGTGGCACATACTTTGTCAGCCACCATTTCTCCCTCAAGATATCCGTATTCATTTTGCAAAGTGTATTGTTCCAATTGAGGCAGGACTAGACATGCATGATCCTAATTTTATTCTTTTGTTTGCAAGTTCCTGATATGCAAGAATTCCCTTCCATGTCACAACTAATTTTAGTGGATAATTATAGAATATTGTATCCCTTCTTGAGATCATGTCACCTTCATGTCTCTAAAATTCCTCAGCAGGCCTAATAGCTCCACTGAAATTCAAAGGATCTGATCCACAAAATATGCAGCAAAGTGAGAATGTTTTTCTTTTTCAGTAGCATACAACTGCTGCTTTTTCACAGCGTTTTCCCAAACAAGTTTTGGCTTTTTTTTCTTTTAAATTATGAATTAACATTTGTGTGGGGTCATAGGTTCAGTTGACAGGCTTATGACATGCTGGCCTTCAAGAATATTGATTGATGTAACCACATGATGTTTTTCGTGTTTCACTGTTGCAGTCATTACATTTGGGTTGTCTGCTTGCAGGTAGCCCTCAGTCGGCCTGATTAACAAAGTCTTGGGTCCTGCGTCAGTTGCTGTCCCTTCTTCCATGAAGTCAGGTCGTCAGGGGTATAAAACATGCAGCCGACTCCATTACATCAGTCTTTTTTGCTGTGCGGTGCCTGAAGCAGAAGCAGTTCGCAAGTGCCGGTCGGCCAACTGCTGAAATTTTCGTTTTCGAATTTCAGAACCGAAGTCTTCAACTAAAGCGAAGTACAGTTGCTTTCCCCAAGTAATGCAATTATTAACTTTTACTGACATCGGTAAGGAACAAGAAAATACAGTTGTGTACACTTACCATAAATAAAGATGTTCTTCGTGTTTCGCGGTGCCCGAAGCAGAAGCAGTTCGCAAGTGCCGGTCGGCCGACTCCTGAAATTTTCGTTTTCGAGTTTCAGAACCGAAGTCTTCAACTAAAAGCTAAGTACCCCATTGGGGAAACTTTTTCTTGCTCCTTATCGATGTCAGTTGTGTCTTTCGACTTTTCCCGGTTAGGGATCGCCACAGCGGAACTCTGGTCCGCTAATGATTGACAGTAGATTTTTACGTGCCGAGTTGCCAGCCCTGATGCACAACCTTCAACGAAGGTACGCCCTTTCACGCATGTCTCCACACAGAAGACGCTCTAGCTGAGAATTGAACAGGACAACGTCTTACTGTGAGGCGACAACGCTACCGCAGCACCACCACCGCAGTCCTTACCGATGTCAGTAAAAGTTAATAATTGTATTACTTGTGGGAAGCAAATACCTTATAAGGATTTTCACTTGTACTGTATTCCTTGCCTAGGCCCTGACCACAACATACCTTGCTGTCGGTTCTGTGATTTATTTAATCAACGCACTATCCGTCGTCGGTACATTTTTGCTTCTAAATATTTTGGATCACGTTTAATTATCCAGAAGTGACGTCGGTTAGCAATCCGACTACCAGAATACCTAAAAAAACGCAAAGAAAAAGACAAAGACAGGGTGTTGAGGTTCAAAACTGCCGACGATGCTTCTCCTAAGCCAGTCGCCCGTTCGCCAGTTCTCAGTGAGGCACTTTCGTAGCCCCTGATACCCGCTACTTCTGATTTGCTGGCCTCTACTGAGACCCATTCAGAGTCCGGTATGCCGCGAGATGCTTCAGTTATGGAACCTGCGGAACCTGGCCTAAAGTTAAACGCCAAGAAATGCATAGTCATACCCTTCGGGAAAAACAAGGTTACCCCTAGCTACTATATAAGTGGCAATCCACTGAGCACAGAAGAAGTCATCAGGGATCTGGGGACCCAGGTTGACAGTAGCCTTTCGTTTGACACTCATGTTGCTAAAGTAGTTAGGAAAACCTTCTACATTGCCCACCTGATCATGAAGGGATTCACATCTAGATCAAGGGAGGTCATCGTCCCCCTGTACTCATCACTCAGTACAATGCCCCATTCGGAATGTATCTGACCCGACACCTGCAGCAGCTGGAAAGGCCCCAAAAGTTCCTCACCAAAAGGATAAAGGGTCTCAAAAATATGTCTTATGCTGCCCGACTGAAAGAACTCCAGCTCTATTCAATCTCATACCGCTTGCTCAGAGGTGACCTGTGCCTGACATATAAGGCCATGTCAAACCCAGATTTGATGAATATGCTTCACCTCAAAAAATCTAGATCCCTCAGAACCACAAGGGCGGGAGACTTAAACCGTGACACGGTTATTAATAGAACGTGCTGGAGGGACAAATTCATCACCCAGAGACTCCCTATGCTGTGGAACAAAATCCCAGTACATGTGAGGCAGAGCACCTCGCTGGCCTTGTTCAAGAGGAATCTTGACCAATGGATGGGAGATCGCAGATATACCCCAGGGATTACTTTAGTGTCACTGCTTGACAGAGGCACAGCAAAATAATAGGCATAGTTTTATTCAAACTAAAGGGGTGGCGAAAGCCACATAACTATGGGCTAGGCTTATAAATGCCCTTGGGCAGATAGCCTAGTATGAACCTATGAACCTATATCTCTAGCTTGGATGGGTCCAGAGCCGCTGTGTAGGCACCGGCTTCTGAGGGTGTATTTAGGCCTACAGATTTGTATAGTAAACCAATGCCATCATCTGTTTTAAGGCCAAAATCTAGATCTATGTCTAAAAAAAACGACGCCTAGGCCACACGTGCAGGCCCCTTTGCCTAAAAAACAAATGATCAAAATGGCTGACAATTTAATTACTCTAATCAGGGGTAGCCAACCCCCACCTTCAAAGAGGCCTAGGGCTGAACTTGACTATGAATCTTCTGAACAGGATTCTATTTCTTCTGATTCTTCTAATGAACAGGATTTGTCTATACCTACTTATGAGGACTCTGATGCAGAGGATTCCATTCCTTCTGCTTCTCCCCCTAAGGATTTTTCTTTTGGGGAAACTTTACATACCTTACGGGAACATTTCCACTGGGAAAGTCAGAATTTTTCTTCTTCCTCAGCATAGGCCTTTGGCTATACCTCCTGTACTAGACATTGTTGATGCGTTTTCAGAATCCAGTGTGGCCCCTGATTCTCTGCCTCCGGCCCCGTGTAAGCCAGACAGATACTATAGGGTTCCTGATTCCCACAAATTCCTTTTTAAAAATCCTGTTGCGGATCCTGAAACCATTTCTCAGGGGCCCAAGGGCATCAAGGCTTCTTCTGGTAAAAATCCTACCCCTTCTGATAGAGACTCCGGGGTGCTGGATAGATGGGGAAAAAGGTTTATACTTCTGCAACCTTGGCAATCAGGGTTTTAAACTGTCAATTTCATATGCTAAAATATCAGCAGCATATCATGGGACTGCTTAAACAGAAAATGATGTTGATTTCTGACTGTGTGGAAAATAAAGATTTACAGGATTTATTGCATTCAGCTGAACAAGTTGGAAAACATACTTTGAATGTGGTTTTGATTCTTTGGAGGCCTCTTGCAGAGCTGCTGTTACTGGGTCTGTGCTTAGAAGGTATGTTTGGCTTAAGGAACAATCTCTACCTGATCATGTTAAAGCAAAACTGTTGGATGCTCCTTTGCAGCAGGGCAGTCTGTTTGGTAATAAGGTTGAAGAAGTCCTAAAAAAGATGGAAGATAAGGCTAAATCTATGCAGACTGTGAAAGATTTCTTACAAGTACAACCTCCAAGATTTAGTAGGCACTGGCCTACTAAGAACTGGTCCTTTCCAGTTCCTTCCAGAGCCACTCAAGCCAGACCCAGACATGCCAAAAGCACCAAGTTTCAGTCTCAAGGGACTTTCAGAACTAAGCAATGCGGTGCCTTCTCTTCCAAATCTGGAAGCAACAAGGCACCTCCCTATGGTAAACAGTCTCAATGACTTTCCTTTAGAATTACCAAGCACTTACCTTGTAGCCACCCCTTTGGGGGGAAAACTGACACTTCATGCAAAAAAACTGGCAACTTATAACCCTGGACAAATGGGTTTTAAATATAGCGTCCCAGGGATACAGATTTCATTTCCACACGTTGCCAACTCTAAGCAGATGGCCAGACCTGCCCCCAAATCAGTGGACAAAGGTTCAAAAACAAGTAATTTCCCTCTTAAACATGGGGGTTATTCAACTAGTACCAGAAGGGGAAAAGGGACAAGGTTTCTATTCCAGACTTTTCCCAGTGCCCAGAAAAGACAAATCATGGCGTCCAATTCTGGACTTGTCTACTCTAAACACTTTCCTGTACATTCCAAAATTCAAGATGCTGGCTCTTCAACAGTTACTTCCTATGCTAGGCAAAGATGCCTGGTTGGCAACTCTAGATCTAAAAGAGGCATACCTGCATATTACCAATCAGGGAATCTTGCAGAAGATACCTCCGCTTCAAAGCAGGCTTTTTGCATTATCAGTTCTCTGCACTGCCCTTTGGCTTATCTACTGCGCCCAGGGTCTTTACAAAGTGCCTGGCTCCAGTAATTGCATTTTGCAGGCAAAGAAATATTCACATATATCCATACCTAGACGATTGTCTAATTCAGGCAGAAAACAAGGCCATTCTTCTAAAACATCTGGCGTTTGTAAAAAGGGTTCTAACTTGTCTAGGGTACACCATAAGCGAAAAGAAATCACAACTAGTACCCTCTCAAAAAATAACATTCCTGGGTGCAAGCTTGAATACAACTGGCCAGATGGCTAACCTTACGCCAGAAAAGCAAATTCATTTGGTGACTTACTTCAAACAGGTGGCCACAAAAACCCTGCTATCAGCAAGACAAATACTGCAAGCCTTGGGGTTCATGGCCACATGCATTCTTCTAATTCCATAAGCAAGACTGCATATGAGGAAACTTCAGTGGTACTTAAAAAGTTTATGGCGTCAAAATTCTCACAGCCTGGAAACAATGATTCCTATCATACCTTGCCTGCAACTAGAGTTTCTTTGGTGGGTAGAGACCTGCCACCAAAACAGGGGACTACAATTCACACCACCCCCTGCCGCACAAACCCTAACTACAGACACATCAGACTATGCATGGGGGGCTCATCTGGCAGGGAAGTGCATTCAGGGCACATGGAGCTTGAATCAAATGCACCTTCATATCAATCAAAAAGAAATGCTAGCTGTACAGAAAGCACTGACAGTCTTCAAGGAATACCTTCATCCAGGGCAACTAATGGTAAAGACAGACAACACCACAGTTATGTGGTACATTAACAAGCAGGGGGGTACACATACCTACCCCCTATGCAGACAAGCCATGGCATTGTGGAACACGGCCTTGAACTATCAAGTACAACTACAAGTCCAATTCCTGCCAGGAAAGCTGAATATTTTGTCAGACGATCTAAGCAGAAATCTCATGGACCCACACGAATGGAAACTGGACCCATGGATTTTCAACATGTTGACAGGCAAATGGGGGAGCCCAGACATAGATCTCTTTGCCTCACCCCAGAACTACCAGTTGGACAAATTTTGCACAAGAATTCCTCACAAAAAAGTCTGGAAAGTGGATGCTCTGTCCTTCAGCTGGGAAAACTATCAGTCTGTGCTTTTCCCCCTCTGCCTTTGCTCTCCAAAGTTCTACTAAAAGTCAAACAGGATAAACCAAAGATGATTTTGTTTGCTCCAGACTGGCCTCGCCAACACTGGTACCCACTCCTACTCAGTTTGTCACAACTTTTTCCATGGCATCTGCCTCAGACACCTTCCTTACTGTCTCAGCAGAACAACCAAATTTTGAACCCTCAGCTCCAAACATTGAATCTTGCAGCTTGGCTAATCACTTAAATTCTCCCTTAGCATCCCTCAGCAAACCTGTGATTGATGTCATTTTGGAGGCGAGAAGACCTAGTACCAGAAAATCTTATGCAGACAAATGGAAAAGATTCTGTGCCTGGAACCATTCTCAAGGGATGACCACAGCAGTGCCCAATTTACCTCAGATTTTGCAATACTTAACTGAGATGCTTCACAAGGGCCTATCTTTTTCTTCCATAAAAATCCATGCCTCAGCCATTTCAGCTCATTACAGCACAGAACCCCCCCCCCCCTTTCTCTCATCCTCTGTTAAAGCAGTATCTCAGAGGGGCTAAAAACTTACGGCCACCCAGGAGAGCTTCAACCCCTGCTTGGGACCTTAACTTTGTATTGGAAAAACTCGCTCTACCTCCTTTCGAGCCAGCTGCTACTGCAGACTTAAAATTCCTTTCCTGGAAAACAGCCTTGCTTTTAGCAATCACTTCGGCTAGAAGGATATCTGAATTACAGGCCCTTATGGCAGTGGAGCCTTTCATCATCTTTCATGCAGACAGGGTGTCACTCAGGACCAACCCGTCCTTCATGCCCAAGGTGGTATCCAATGTGGCTCTTAATCATTCCATTCATTTGCCAACTTTCTTTCCCAATCCACAGAACAAAGGAGAGTGGATTCTGCATTCATTGGATATACACAGACAACTTAGATTTTACTTGGACAGGACTAAATCTTGAAGAAAATCTGAACAACTGCTGGTAGTATTTGCTGCAGGGGCAGAGGGAAAAGCCATTTCAAAGCAAACCATTTCCAAATGGATAAGCCATTGCATTCATTTCTGCTAAAAGCACCATGGAAAACCTATCCCCCAGGGGATCAGATCCCATTCCACCAGGGCTGCATCTACTTCTGCAGCCTTTCTCAGAGGGGTTCCTACCAGGGATATTCTAGAAGCTGCTACCTGGGGTTCATTTCATACTTTCACCAAGCACTATCACTTACCAATTTTCTCTAAATCCAGAGCTGGCTGTGCCACTGCTGTTTTGCTGGGCCTTATAGCCAGTCCTAATACTGTATAAATCCATCCTCCCAACCTTAGCTTTGGGAATCTACCCAAATGTAATGACTGCAGCAGTGAAACGCGAAGAACATAGTACAGTTGTGTACACTTATCATAAATGTAGATGTTTGAGTGTATTCACTGTTGCAGTGCTGGTTACCCTCCCTCCAGCCCCCTGTTTTTCTCTTACTATACCTCTACTCTCTTTTACTATGCTTAAAAGCCTTTTTGGTGTATTTGCTTTTGGTTGGAGGTATATATATTTTTGTGTTTAAAATTATTTATATATATTTTGCTCCCCATTGGGGGGCACCTGACATCTGGGGCAAGAAAAACTGATGTAATGGTATCAGCTGCATGTTTTATACCCCTGATGACCTGACGTCATGGAAGAAGGGACAGCAACTGACGCAGGACCCAAGACTTTGTTAATCAGGCTGACTGAGGGCAACCTGCCAGCAGATTACCCAAATGTAATGACTGCAACAGTGAATACACTCGAATATCTTCATTTCTGTTAAGTGTACACAACTGTACTTTCTTGTTCCTTACCGATGTCAGTAAAAGTAAATAATTGCATTACTTGGGGAAAGCAAATACCTCATAAAGATTTTTCATTCGTACTGTATTCCTTGCCTAGGCCCTGACCACGACGTACCTTGCTGTTGGTTTTGTGCTTTATTTAATCAGTGCACTCTCCGTCGTCTGTATATTTTCGCTTCTAAATATTTCGGTTCTCTGTTTAAGCCATCCGACTGCCAGGATTCCGAAGAAAAAAAAAACAAAAAAAAAAAACGCAAAGATAAAGACAGACAGGGTGCTGAGGTCCAAAACTGCCAACGATGCTTCTCCTAAGCCAGTCGCCAGTTCACCAGTACTCAGTGAGGCGCTTTTGCAGCCCCTGATACCCGCTACTTCTGATTCGCAGGCCTCTACTGAGACCCATTATCCGGTATGCCGCGAGATGCTTCAACTATGGAACCCGCGGATGTCTCTACCTTGGATGGGTCCGGAGCCGCTGTGCAGGCACCGGCTTCTGAGGGTGTATTCAGGCCTACGGACTTGCATATTAAATCGATGCCTCCTTCATTACTTAGGCCTAAATCTCGATCCATTTCTAAAAAACCGACACCCAGGCCACAGGCCTCTATGCCTAAAAAACAAATGATAAGAATGGCTGAAGATCTAATAACTCTAATCAGGGCTAGCCACCCCCCACCCCCCTTTTCTAAGAGGCCTAGGACTGAAGTTGATTATGAATCTTCTGATCAGGATTCTGTTTTTTCTGACTCTTCAGTTGATCTGGATTTGCCCTTACCTGCTTATGAGGATTCTGATGCAGAGGACTCCATTCCCTCTGCTTCCCCTCCTGAGTATTTTTCTTTTGGGGAAACCTTGCATACTCTAAGGGAGCATTTCCACTGGGAAAGCCAGGATTTTTCTGATTCAAAAAAGAGGCTTGGGAATTTCCTTCGGCTACCTCATCATAGGTCTTTAGTTATTCCCCCTGTACTAGACGTTGTTGATGATGCTTTCTCTGAATCTAGTTTGGTCCCTGATTCCCTGCCTCCTGCTCCCAGAAAACCTGACAGATACTACAGGGTCCCTGAGTCCCACAAGTTCCTTTTCAAAAATCCTATTGCAGATCCAGAGACTATTTCACAGGGGCCCAAGGGCATTAAGGCTTCTACTGTTAAAAATCCTACCCTTTCTGATAGAGACTCCAGGGAGCTGGATAGATGGGGTAAGAATGTTTACACTTCTGCAACCTTGGCCATTAGGGCGTTAAACTGCCAGTTTCATATGGTAAAATATCAGCAACATGTTATTGGACTGCTTAAACAGAAAATGATGTTGATTCCTGACTGTGTGGAAAATAAAGAATTACAGGATTTAATGCATTCTGCCGAACAAGTTGGAAAACATACTTTGCAATGTGGTTTTAATTCATTAGAGGCCTCTTGCAGGGCAGCTGTTACTGGGTCTGTGCTCAGAAGGCATGCTTGGCTTAAGGAGCAATCTTTGCCTGATCATGTTAAAGCTAAATTGTTGGATGCTCCTTTAAATCAGGACCGCCTGTTTGGCAACAAGGCTGAGGAAGTTCTTAAAAAGACTGAAGATAAAGCTAAATCTATGCAAATTGTTAAATATTTTTTTACAAGTTCAGCCTCCTAGATTTAGTGGTGACTGGCCCTCTAAGAATTGGTCCTTTCCAGGTCTTCCCAAGCCAAACCCAGACACAGCAAAAACACCAGGTTTTAGTCCCAGGGGACTCACAGAACTAAGCAGTGTTGGGCCTCCACTTCCAAGTCTCGGAATAATAAGACTCCCCCCTATGGTAAACTGTCTCAATGACTTCCGTTTAACATTTCTAAGCACTTATCAGCTGGCTGCCCCTTTGGGGGGAAAGATTTTTCTTCATGCAAAGAATTGGGAACTCATTAACCAGGACAAATGGGTTTTAAATATAGTATCCCAGGGATACAGATTTCACTTCCACACGTTGCCAACACCAAGTGGGTGGCCGGACCTACCCCCAAATCAGTGGGCAGAGGCCCAAAAACAAGTACTTTCTCTCTTGAGCATAATGGCTATTCAACTGGTACCAGAAGAGGAAAAGGGACAAGGTTTCTACTTGAGACTTTTCCTGGTACCCAGAAAAGACAATTTATGGCGTCCTATCCTGGACCTGTCTACTCTAAACACCTTTTTGGAGATTCCAAAATTCAAGATGCTGACTCTTCACCAATTACTTCCTATGCCAGGCAAAGATGCATGGTTGGCAACACTAGATTTAAAAGAAGCATACCTGCACATCACAATCAGGGAATCTTGCAGAAGATACCTACGCTTCAAAGCAGGCTACACACATTATCAGTTCTCTGCACTGCCCTTTGGCTTTTCTACTGCACCCAGGGTATTCACAAAGTGCCTAGCTCCGGTTATTGCATTTTGCAGGCAAAGCAATATTCCAATATACCCATACCTGGACGATTGTCTAATTCAGGCAGAAAGCCGGAACATACTTTTGAATCATCTGGCCTTTGTAAAAAGGGTTCTAACTTGTCTGGGGTACACCATAAATGAAAATAAATCACATCTGGTACCCTGTCAACAAATTATATTCCTGGGAGCAAGCTTGAATACAACTTGCCAGATAGCTTACCTTACGCCAGAAAAGCAAATTCATTTGACAACCTACTTCAAACAAGTGGCCACAAAAACCCTGGTATCTGCAAGACAAATACTGCAAGCCTTGGGGTTCATGGCCTCCTGCATTCTTCTAATTCCATATGCAAGACTGCATATGAGAAAAACTACAGTGGTATCTAAAAAGCCTATGGTGTCAACATTCTCAAGATCTAGAAACAATGATTCCTATCATACCTTGCCTATGCCTAGAGTTTCTTTGGTGGGCAGAGGCCTGCCACCAAAACAAGGGGCTACCTTTCACACCACCCCCTGCCGCCCATAACCTAACAACAGATGCTTCAGACTATGCATGGGGGGCTCAGCTGGCAGGGAAGTGCATTCAGGGCAAATGGAACCCAAGTCAAATGCACCTGCATATCAATCAAAAAGTAATGTTAGCTGTACAGAATGCTCTGACAGCCTTCAAGGACCACATTCTTCCAGGACAACTAATGGTAAAGACGGACAACACCACTGTTATGTGGTATATAAACAAGCAGGGGGGTACAAATTCTTACCCCCTCTGCAGACTAGCCATGGCATTGTGGAACACAGCCTTAAGCTACCAAGTGCACCTACAAGCTCAATTCCTGCCAGGAAAATTAAATACACTGGCAGATGGACTAAGCAGAAACCTCATGGACCCACATGATTGGAAACTGGAACCAAGGATTTTCAAGATGCTGACAAGTAAATGGGGGAGCCCAGATATAGACCTGTTTGCCTCTCCCCAGAACTACCAATTGGACAAATTTTGCACAAGGATTCCCCAAAAACAAGCCTGGAAAGTGGATGCTCTGTCCTTCAGCTGGAAAAACCTGTCAGTCTATGCCTTCCCCCTCTGCCTCTGCTCTCCATAGTACTACTAAAAATCAAACAGGACAAATCAAGGATGATTTTGATTGCTCCAGACTGGCTGCCCAAACACTGGTATCCACTCCTGCGCAGTGTGTCAAGGTTATCTCCATGGCACCTGCCTCAGACTCCTTCCCTGCTGTCTCAGCAGGAGAACCAGATTCTGCACCCTCAGCTTCCAACACTGAACATTGCAGCCTGGCTGTTTACTTAATCTCTCCTTTACCATCCCTCAGCAAAACTGTGATGGATATCATTTTAGAGGAAAGGAGGCCTAGTCCCAGAAAATCTTATGCTGAAAAATGGAAAATATTATGTGCCTGGAACCAAACTCAAGGATGAGCACAGCAGCTCCCAATTTACCCCAGATTTTACAATACTTAACTGAGATGCTTCACAAGGGCCTGTCTTTTTCCTTCATTAAAATCCACGCCTCAGCCATTTCAGCTCATTATAACACCTCCCCTCTTCTCTCATCCACTGCTCAAGCAGTTCCTCAGAGGGGCCAAAAATTTGAGTCCACCCAGGAGAGCTCCAATCCCAGCCTGGGACCTTAACTTTGTCTTGGAGAAACTCACTCTACCTCCTTTTGAGTCAGCTGCTACTGCAGACTTAAAATTACTTTCTTGGAAAACAGCTTTCCTTTTAGCAATCACTTCAGTTAGAATGGTATCTGAATTACAAGCCCTTATGGCAGTGGAGCATTTCATCATCTTTCATGCGGACAGGGTGTCACTCCGAACCAGTCCATCCTTCATGCCCAAGGTGGTATCAGTCCATTCATTTGCCAACCTTCTTTCCCAATCCACAGAATAAAGGGGAACGGATACTGCATTCCTTAGATGTGCACAGACAACTTAGATTCTACTTGGACAGGACTAAACCTCAATGGAAATCTGAACAACTGCTGGTGGCATTTGCTGCAGGGGCAGAGGGGAAGGCTATTTCAAAGCAAACCATTTCTAAATAGATAAGCCATTGCATTCATTTCTGCAATAAGCACCATGGAAAACCCATCCCCCAGGGGATCAGACCTCACTCCACCAGAGCTGCATCTACCTCCACAGCCTTTCTCAGAGGCATCCCTACCAGGGACATTCTAGAAGCTGCCACCTGGAGTTCTGTACATACTTTCACCAAGCATCATCATTTGCCAATTTTCTCTAAATCCATAGCTGACTTTGCCACTGCAGTCTTGCAGGGCCTTATAGCTGTCCCTAATGCTATCTAAATTCCTCCTCCCAACCATACCTTTGGGAATCTACCCAAATGTAATGACTGCAACAGTGAAACACAAAGAACATAGTACAGTTGTGTACACTTACCATAAATGTAGATGTTCGAGTGTATTCACTGTTGCAGTCCTCATTACCGTCCCTCCAGCCCCCTTACTTCTTTTGGCTATACATCTACTTTCCTTTACTATGCTTAAAAGCCTTTTTGGTGTAGTTGCTTTTTTGTTGGAGGTATATCTTTGTGCTTTTATGTTTAATTGCTACCCATTAGGGGGGCACCTGACATCTGGAGCAAGAAAAACTGATGTAATGGCATCGGCTGTATGTTTTATACCCCTGATGTCATGGAAGAAGGGACAGCAACTGACGCAGGACCGAAGACTTTGTTAATCAGGCCGACTGAGGGCTACATGCAAGCAGATAACACAAATGTAATGACTGCAACAGTGAATATACTCTGACATCTACATTTATGGTAAGTGTACACAACTGTACTTTGTTTTTTTCTACTTCCCATGTACTTAACTTTATTTTTGAAAGAAGTTGGTGATTAATGATAAGCAGAAACTTATTCCATAATCTTAGAAGGCTTTACATAATGCACCCTTCACATTTTTTGCCTCTGAAATTTACTTCTATTATTAAGTTCGCTGCATTGATGTTAACTTCCCTGGTGTTGCATTACAAGTGTAGACTTTCAAGTAAAACCAAATAGGTTAGGTTCATACGTTGGTACTGAGCTATCTGCCTGAAGGCGTATATTAGCCCAGCCATGTTGTGCGGTATTCACCACCCCTTTAGTAGTTCCCTAGACCCTTGCACTATCAGTTAGTACCCTTGGCCCCTATCTAGTAGTGCTGTTGGTGTGATCCCCAGTGTGAACTTTCTGTTACCCAGACCTTCCCTTATAAAATAGGCAGTGGTCATCTGTCAGACCCTGTAAGAAACAACAAAATAACAGTTAATACTGCTGAAGATGAGGTTGTCACTGTTGCACCAGGTGTGTATTTTTGTAGACCATCAGAATTTCAGTATCTTTTATTAAAATAATTATGTTACCCAGTTTGCATTTATCAGTATATTTGGTCATCAATAGCCCATTCCCATTCTTTTTATCTGAGTGTAAGAAAACGCAAGATAATTTCTTTATAGGAAATTGCCCCTGGAATCTCTGTTTTCCTGGTTGAAAATTAAAGTCTAGGTATTGCATGATCTGTTGTCTGGAGAACCAGTAGCTCAGAAGGAGCAGCAAGTAGTAGTAATCCGAAAAACAGACCTTTATTTCTTTTTGTTATAAAAATTCTTGGTAAAACTTTCATTCAAATTATCTTCTAGGAAAATTCAGGAAAGAAAATATCGCAGTCATTATCTTCCAAAATCACCTTTATTTCGTCATCTTATTTTCTTGGTAGCTGAGCGCATTTATTAACAATCCATTTAAAACTCTCATATTTATATCCAGTTTCCAAGTAATTGTATTAAAGCTGCATTACAAAGATCTCATAATTATTGGTTAGATGAGTTCAGGCCTGGAATATAATTCGGACCGTCATTAGTTGTTACTGATTGGGGTAGGAATTGGGATTCAACCAATCCAAGGAGGAGGTGTGGTGCTGCCTTTGTGTGGGGCTAGAAAAGATTAACAAAATGTTCTTAATCCTCGTGCATCATGCAGTACCTATGCTAAGTTCAAGAATGACTGTCTTTCCTAGTGCTTGACTAACATAGTAACTTTGCTAAGTTCAAAAATGATTGCCTTTCTTATTTTTTTAAATAACATAAATTCACTCCAAGTTTTGACTGCTATATCAGTCTGTCTGCCAAAAGCTACGAGGGTGCCAAGGGGATAAAGCAGGCTAAATGATTCTAAATAAACAATAAAAATAAACCAATGTTGCTACTAGGGGAGAGGGTGTCTCGATTTCCGAAAGGTGATGGACTTAGGAGCATTCTGTGGCACAGAGCAATTTATTGGAAAAAGAAGTAATTCAGGAGCAATAAGACTCTTATGTCGTAACGGGGCTATTGAGGTGGCAATGCAGCCTGTAGGTTAAGTTTCAAAAAGTGATACAGAAGTGCTCGGTGTGAAGGTCATATGCCAACTCAAAAACAGAGTTGGGGCTGTTTAAATGACTTTAGAAATCGGTGTCTCCAAAGTTTTCCATCTTTACTATACTTAGAATTCATTTAATACTGTTTTAGCATATTTACATTAAAGCAGAGGGTAAGGGATGTAGTCTGGGATTGGGTGTGTGTGGTTATGGCGCCTTCAAATATTGCGGTGTTGATAGCTTAGAAATGCTTGGACGGGTGGTGTTTTTCAGTTATATATGTTTGTGCCTTTTGAAAAAAAAAAAAAAACTGGCTTCATTAGTGGAGCAAGAAGACATTTTTTAACAAAAACCGGAATGGGAGTGAACTCTTAAAACATTATATATACTAAAACGGCTGGGCCAAACAGTGGCAGCTGAGTCTGCTGGCTTTACTCATAATTTTGTCCTTGTATATATTGTGTATTATGTCATTTGGGAAAAAACTGAATTTAGGGCCTTACTATTGAGAGATGGGGGCCTATTCCTATATCTTGTGTGCTCTGTAGAATTCAGTTTAATCAGGGTGCATAAAGTTCTTTCTAGATGTTCTTCGTAGGGTACATAAGGTTCTCTCTAGTTTTAACCACAAAGGATTTGGCTCCTGTCTTATGCTATTTGTACTATAACCTGGGCTTGGTGTCTCTCTCTCTCTCTCTTCCTGATCAGAATAGGATTGGTGGATTAGTTGGCATTCTAGCCTATGGATTTTGGGGGGAGTATGGCTATAGCATGGTTATCTGTTACTGTGTTGGCCTTCCCGTTATTAAACTGAAATTTTTTTCAGTGTTATTCTCAGTGTCAAAGTGGATTCTCCATTCCAGTAAAATGTGTAATCATTTAAAACCTGAGCTTAAGCTGCGAACGTACTCTGCTGTCACAGACCACCAAATTATCAATGTCACTTTAAAATAATATAATAATAATGACAGAACCTGCCTGCTCCAATTCCAGTAATGACCAAAAAGCATTATTAAATGCCTCAAGGGAATCACAATTAAGGGCCAGTTCCCAACAACGGAGAGAAAGGGGGTGTTTTTCATTATTAACTCTGCTAAGGAATGAAACCTAATCCATAACCAGCCAAGTTCCCAGGGTTTGTAGCCAGCAACTATATTCATGCCATCTAAAGGGAGTTCCACATTCTTGCTCCCTTTCCTGGTGCAAATTAACAACCACATCTTTAAAATGCTCTTTAATGGTTTGTTTGGATTAGATTAAATGAATAGTCAGGACAAAAAGAAGGAGCGAAAAGTGGGCATTTTTTACTATTTATATTAATCACACAATATCTGCATGACCTAAAATATCACAACACGAACAACCCTCTAGCAAGACACAAAGTAGAAAAGACCACCAGTGGTGCTTTCCAATTCCAAATACTAAGCTTGGTAAAGAATGGAGAGCTACAGAACCAGATCAACGATATCCTTGAAAAATAGGAACTGGAATGGCAAATGAGACTGTGCGCAAATAGACCCCCAGGCCTGAACACGCACATCTCGTTCACCAGCATACTTCATCTCAGAAGACTATTGCACCACACTTACTACTAACAGAAAAAAGGCCTTTGAGGGCACAACTCGGACCATCTTTAATCTTTCTGTTTTTGGAAAAGAACCATATGACCTTTAAATTAATTTCTAAATTAAGTAACAGGTCTATAAACATCATTTTTATATTTATTTATTTTTTAAATTTATTTATTTTTTTTTTATGGTAGGTCTGATGAAGCCAGTAGGCGAAAGCGCAGGGACACCTAAATCAAGACTTCTTGGGACAACTTGTTTAATTTTTTTATCTCTGTATTTACAAGTTATTTGTTTTATCACACAGCTTTTACTGATGATACCTGAGTGGTTATATTCTATAACGGTGATAATTTGTAAATGACCAGATTTGGACCCTTGAGAAAAATATATTTATTTTTATTTTTTTATGAAACGTGTCTTTGCACTGGAAACAGGATCTTGAGGCCTGGACCATAGCAGAACAAGATTGGTGAGCTAATTTTATTTTAATATAAGTATTTACATGAATGATAGATTACAATTCATTCAAGTCCGTCAGACATTCTGACATCAGTATTTTATTTGATTTTCAATACTGAAGGGCAGGACAAAACTCACAGTATTAGATAGAGCTATTCCAATATCTAACATAAGCGTAACTCAAAGTGTTATTAAAAGGTAAGACATTTTTTTGTCACATTCACTATTTGTTTTAATTTTAGGATAGGTCTCCAGACTGGAGTCCTCCCCCACCGCCACTTTACACTCTGACATCTAGGTTGGCCCTTAACTTCACTTAGAGGTAACCTAAATCCCGGTATCCCCACCTTACAGTTTATTATTCCAAGTTAACTTAACCTACAGTCAGATACCACCTACCTACCCCCCCCCCCCAGACCGTAGGAAAAGAAACATTCGGCACCCGTTTAAGCCACAATCAAAGATTCATTGGCCAGATTATTTAGCTGAAAAGATTTAGGATCCAGTGCAGACCCACCAAAATTATTAAATCCCCAAATAATACTCAGCCAATCGAACTAACCTTTCAACCTGATATAACAGGCTGTCATAGATTTTTATATATTTATGGAGCCCTTTTAAGCAAATGGCAATTGTAACTGTATTTTATTATTTTCTCACAATTAAATTTTATACATTTTTTATGCCTTATTAGTTAGCATAGCCTCTATCCATTTTTTATGGTGATCTGATGGTGGACAATGCTCACTCTCAGCTGTCCCAACAGTTAAGATTAGCTCACAGGTAGATGCCCCTTGCTGCCTTTATCCCCACAATCAGCATAGTATATTTAACCATTCAAGTTGATATATAACAGAGAAATGTAGTTTTTATAATGTTTGTTACTAATAGAGCGACTACTGTTAAGTCATTCGGGAATATTCTTTTCCTCTCTCAAGATGTTTTATATTGGAGAGAAACTGACTCGGATGGTGGGGACCGCCAATGAGCTCCATTAGTATCAGATGACAGACAGAGTTTATTCCTAGTTGAGACTGCAGTGACCTCGGCAGGGGATCAATTTTGGAAGTTTAGATAGAAGGTCTTCCCTTTCAATTAGAATTTGGAAAGTCCAACTTTAGTTGATCTCTTAGGCAGACAGGAATCACGCCAAATGCCAAACAACAAGGACTGGGCACGTTGCTGGGTCGTTCTTTAGGCACCAGAGCTCAATCCCTATTGCAGTTTTAAAAAAAAAAAAAGGAGGAGAGACTAGGCTCTCAGAATTTCATATAAGGCAGAAGAGGACATCCAATTTACTATTTAAGCTAATATTTTATTTTTAATATATCCATCAAAAGTTTTCCCTTGGTTTATTAGCCCTGTACCCAAGATTTCTTGTATTCAGCTAGGTTTACAAGACACCCGGTTAGTGAAGGCAGGCACCAGCACACATGGTTGCTTGCCTGACACCATTGAGACGATGACCT
Source organism: Protopterus annectens (assembly GCF_019279795.1). Lineage (NCBI taxonomy): Eukaryota > Metazoa > Chordata > Ceratodontiformes > Protopteridae > Protopterus > Protopterus annectens. The sequence goes on along the minus strand of NC_056741.1, from coordinate 732,774,539 downwards.
CCAACATTAATAGAATAGAAAAATATAAATGGTAGAAGATGCCCACTTTTCGCCCCTTCCTTTTATCCTGACTATTCATCTAATCTAATCCATACAAACCATTAAAGAGTGTTTTAGGTATGTGGTTGTTAATTTGCACCCAGCAATTCAGCAAGAATGTGGAACTTCCTTTATATGGCATGAACATAGTTGCTGGCTACGAACCCCGGGAATTTGGTGGGTTATGGTTTAGGTCTCATTCCTTAGCAGAGTTTAATAATGAAAAACATCCCCTTTATCTCTGTTGTTAGGAATTGGTCCTTAATTGCGATTCCCTTGAGGCATTTAATAATGCTTCATGGTCATTACTGGATTTGGAGCAGGCAGGTTTTGTCATTATTATTATATTATTTTAAAGTGACTTTGCTGATTTGATGGTCTGTGACATCAGAGTATATTTGCAGCTTAAGCGTAAGTTTTAAATTATTATAAATTTTACTGGATTGGGGAATCCACTGTGACACTGAGAATAACACTGAAAAATTTTTTCAGTTTAATAACAGAAAGCCAGCACAGTAATGGGTAATCATGCTATAGCCACACCACCCAAAAGCCATACACTACAATGCCAACTAATCCTATTCCGATCAGGAAAAGAGAGACATCAAGGCCGGGTTATAGTATAAATGGTATAAGACAGGAGCCAAATCCTTCATGGTTAAAACTAAAGAGAACCTCATGCACCATGATTAAATTGATTTCTACAGACCACACAAGATATAACTGAAACCCCCCTACCTGTCCAAACGTTTTTAAGCTATCAACACCGCACTACCCGAAGGCACCATAACCACACACCCCTCAATCCCAGACTACATCCCTTACCCTCTGCTTTAATGTAAATATGCTAAAACGCCATTAAATGAATTCTGAGTATATTAAAGATGGAAAACTTTAGGGACGCCGATTTCTGAAGTCATTTAAACAGCCCCCAACTCTGTTTTTGAGCTGGCATATGACTTCACACTGAGCACTTCCATACCACGTTTTGAAACTTAACCTATAAGCCGCATTGCCACCCCAATAGCCCCATTATGACTTAATAGTCTTATTGCTCCTGAATTACTTTTTTCCAATAAGTTGCTCTTAGCCACAGCACCCTCCTATGTCCATCACCTTTCCGAAATAGAGGTACACTCCACCTAGTAGCAACATTGGTTTATTTTTATTGTTTATTCAAAATCATTTAGCCTACTTTATCCCGTTGGCACTAACATAGGTTTTGGCAGACCGATATAGCAGGCAAAACTAGGAGCGAATTTGTTATTTAAGCACTAGGAAAGGCAATCATTTTTGAACTTAGCAAAGTTACTGTGTTAGTCAAGCACTAGGAAAGACAGTCATTCTTGAACTTAGCATAGGTACTGCATGATGCATGGGGATTAAGAACATTTTGTTAATCTTTCTAGTCCCACATGATAGCAACACCACAGCCCCTCCTTGGATTGGTTGAATCTCAGTTCCTCCCCCAGTCAGGAACAACTAATGATGGTTCCAATTACATTCCAGGCCCGAACCCGTGTAACCAATAAAAATTAGATCTTTGTAATGCAGTTTTAATACAGTTACTTGGAAAACTGGGTATAAATACGAGAGTTTTAAATGGATTGTTAATAAATGTGCTCGCCTACCAAGAAAATAAGATGACGAAATAAAGTTGCTTTTGGAAGATAATGGCTATGATATTTTCTTTGCTGAATTGTCCTAGAAGATAATTTGAATGAAAATTTTACCAAGAATTTTTATACAAAAAGAAATAAAGGTCTGTTTTTCGGATTACTACTACTTAGTGCTCCCTCCGAGTTGCTGTGGATCACACAGTATATTGACTTTAGTTACTCTTTTTATCTGAGAAATGTAATCCAAAAAGAAGTGAGCTCTATACAGAGCCCTGTGGTATACTACTGATAACTGTTTTGGGGACAGACAAGTAACCTTCCACCCTTCCTTGTTGCTTCCTGCTGCTTTAACCCTTGGTTTCCCATTTTATTACATATGGATCAAGGTTTAATGCCTTTACTTTTTCAATTTTTCTTTTACGTGGAATAATATCAAGACTAGCAAGGCCAGGATAAGCATTATGCAAAGTCAAGTCCTTCATCAGTACTGCTGTTTACCTCCCTGAGAGTTTTAAAAGACTGAAAAGGCAAGATTTCCCCTTTACAAAATATCTTGGTACAGAAACACTTTGGAATCTCAATACTGAAATGTCGAATTTCAGTATCTCGAGACCAAAGTGTCGAATCTGCAGATGCATGCAACTGCAGAATATTGAACCCGGAAATGTCAAACCCACGGTACTGATGGCGCATTAGGTAAGTGTGGTGTTTTTAAGGGTTTTGGGGTGGGTTTGTGTGTTTGTAAGTGTGTTTGTAAGTGTGTCGGGGAGTGTTAGGTGTGGGTTAGGGTATGTAGGTGAGTGTGTGTGTGTGTGTCAGTGTTGAGAGTGGTGGTGTTTGTATTTGTGTGATGTGTGTTTGTGGGGGGGGTGTGGAATGTATGTTGATGGGTTTTGTGTATGTTGGTGTTTAGTGCGACCTCGAAGTTAGTGTATATGTAAGTAGGGGGGTGTGGGGGGCACAGCCCCCCCACATGGGGGTGCAGGTGGTCTTGCACCTCCTGCATATAGTAAGAGTCTATGTGTGTGTTGTGCAGAGGTTGGTGTAGTTGTGTTTGTGTGTGTGCTTTAATGGTTGAGGATTTTTTCGCAGTTTTGGTTTTCTTTTTTTGGTGTTTCGGCTTTATAGTCTCGAAATACTGAAATTCGATATTGGAGTATTTTGAGATTATAAAGTGAATCCCTTGGCACATGTAGGTCCCCTGTTGGATAAACTAATTTTGTGGCTGTCTGCGTAGTTTTTCATCAAATATTAGTCATGGTGTTAAATGCCCCCCCCCCCCAAATAGGGTAGGGATGTGTTCACATGCTAATATTTTGTTTAAATTAATTGGTGGGAATTTATTTTTATAAGTGTATTGTGTAAACTCAACCGGTATATTGTGTTTTCCCATGGAAGTGAATTTCTTAATTTTACCTTTGGCAACAGTTATGCATGTGATTATAGAAGTGCCCCCACCCCTTGTCTGTGTTAATACTCCTTAACATATTTCTTTGCTTATTGTGAACTTTGCAAAAAGTTTTCCCTGCCAGCACATTTGCTGTATCCTGTGGTCAGGTGATGTGGTTTATAGCTTACTAATTTTGTGATTCCACCAAAGGATGGTTTGTTGTTGAATTTCCCTAAATATTTTTGCCTTGTGCACCAATGTGCAGTAATGAATTCAGGAATTAACAGTATAAAACTCGTTGATAGTATCCTGAGCAAGACTTGTTTGGGTCATTGAGCATAGTATCTTAGATGTAATTTATCACTACATAGTTTCCATTGGTAAAGTCTAGGAAAATCGATTTATTTGCATTTTGATTTTATTTGTACATTATAAAATGATGGTGTCAAGATCTATGTTAGTTACAGAAGGTATAACCATAAGTGGAGGGCAGAAAAGACCCCGGGGTTGTCAGTGTGATGTGGAAGAGCCTTCCATCCCTAGTTGGATTTAACATGGTGCATTCCAAATCGTTCTTATCGCATAGTTAATGTCTGAGAAAATTTATTTGACATACAGTAATTTGCCCAGTAGCTAAAGCCCAATTTTCTTCGTATTAAGGTTTAGTCAGGAAGTCGTCATTTTCTGCAAGGGAAGTAGCTGGTGTATGGTATTCTCTAATATTATACCCAGGTCTGTTAATAGAAATTATTGCATGAACTAATTATTGTGGGGGTAATTCACCTCTGTGGCTCTGCTTGACAGTGGCACAGGAAAATAATTTTCTTGGGTGGCAAAAGCCAGGGTACCTTTTTGGCTGGACTTGTGTAGGCCCCAGGGCCGATAACCTAGTACCTACCTATGAAACTATGAATTCTCAGAGTTGTTTTCTTAGCTTCAGTAAACTGATACATACATACACACACACACACACACACACACACCCTGGAATTTGACATGCAGGTAGGATCTTTAAGCCATGCTTTAATAATGTTATATGCATCAGTGTCTTCTATGGACAAGAAAGCTTTTATTTCACCCATTTTATTAAAAAGAATTCTGCCAATCTAACCAAGGTATCTGTGCCACTCATTTTTTTTTATCTTGTATCTCTTTTTTGTTCTGGAATCTGATGAAGTATAAAAAAAAAGAAGACACTGTTTGGATTGAAAATTTCTTCAGTACTTTCCAAAGAGAGGTGAATCTCAGTGGTTGCAAGGCACTTCGTTAGTTGCATATTTCACTGCAGGCTGATGGACATTGAATCCCTCTGTCTTTGGCATAGTGTCCTTGGCCACTGATTGAATGTCATAATTTTGTTATAATAGATTATATTCTTTTAGATAAAGTAGAAGCAATTGAGCATTTTCTCCAGTTGGAGGATAGAAGTTCATCTTAAAGATCACATGCAGAGTTTTTGTTACCATTCATTTTTGCTGCAATTCTTCTTATTCTTCTTTCAGCTGTTCTCTTTAGGGGTTGCTACAGCTGATCATCTGTCTCCATTTCTTCCTGTCCTTTGCTGTATGTAACAGTATATGTTGTTTTAGTTACTTCAGTGGAACTATGCTTATTGAGTGTAGTAATATTTGTTAAAGAAAACTTTTATTAGTTTACATTTAAAATATGTACTCAGAAAGGAAGAAATTGAGCATCACATACTGTTATACATTGAATCATCAAGGTAATTTTATACACTTAAGACATTAAGAGTCTTGGTATTTCAATAGCAACTTTTCAAGGCTATCGCAACCACTAAAAGTCTTAGTATGATTTGAAGATCTTATTCTGATCACTTCTTTTTCAGTTTTACATAGTATTGTTGTTGAACTTAAAAAAAAATATCTGAGTGTAGGAACAGAGTTCAATTTCCAATATTTGTAATTACTGGCAGTAGCTAGAAAAGTTAACTCGAGAAGATATTTCATTTTACAGATAAAGGAAGTGGAACATTCATTAGGATTGATCTAGTTAAATAATTATCAGAGCATAATCCCTTAAAAACATACTTATCATTTTACTAAACTTTAAAGATTTATAGGGAGTGACAAACATTATATATATATATATATATATATATATATATATATATATTTCCATATAAAAACTTTCCACTGTAAACTTGAAGTTTTGCTAACTGATTTAAGAAACAAAAGTTTTATTCTTACCATCTATTGAGTCACTCAATCCACTGCTATCCAAAAAGTTCCAAAATTTTGCATCAGAATTGTTTATAATTAACTTATAACTCAGACAAGCTTCCTTTGTAGGTCAGTTTGCCTTTAAAGATAGCATTCATAATGTAGGAATAGTGTTATGCTCCTCTTCACTCATGTTATCTGCAAATTAATTTAATTTCTGACTGATGGATAACTGGATAACTGATTCATCCAACTCATCTTTCATTAAATATCCTGGTGACTTAGCTTTTTCTTTTTTTACAGTAATCAGACCATAATACTAATGCATTCCTTCTAAAAAAAATTCATTTTAACATTGTTCTGAGTTTCCTTAACTCTAGAGGTGTATGCAGTGGGAAGACACAAACATTTCTATTTCGATATTAATGGAGTTTTAAAAGCATATTTCTTAACTGTTTTAAGAATTGATTTCTTATATGTAGAGTCTAAATATTGAAATTAAGTTCCTTCTAAGGTAAATTTTATTCACCAGATGAAAGGATTGTTACACATTTCTAATTTATCATATTTAATAAACTTATAAGAATTTGTCCACGATGGTGGTACTGCAGTAGTGTTGTCGCCTCATAGCAAGATGTTGTCCCATTCAATTATCAGCTAGAGCGTCTTCTGTGTGGAGGCATACGTGAATAGGGCGTGCCTTCGTTGAAGGTTGTGCTTCAGGGCTGGTAACCCGGTACGTAAAAATCCACTACCAATCATTAGCGGACTGGAGTTCCGCTGTGGCGACCCCTAACCGGGAAAAGACGAAAGACACAAATAAACTTATAAGAATTTAGTACAATCTGCTTCTAAATGGTTTTCCATTGACTAGTGTAGGTTGAGTCGATCCAGAGTGTAAATGAGTTAAAATTTGCAGGAATAGAATAAGATTCCATATCTGAGAAGATAATACCACCATACTCCCATAAACCTTTTTGATTTCTGTAAGTAATTCTCGACTTTTTAGTATACCGTAAGAATGACATTAACATTTTTTCTGTTTTCTTTAAAAGTTTTTCCGGCATTAAAGCTATTGAATGCAGTATATATAATCTTGTGTAATGTAATCATTTTAATAAATACTAACCTGTTCTCAAAAGTAAAAACATGTTCATTCCATCTTTAATAAAAAGTAACGCTTCATTTATTTTTTCAAAATTATTAATAATCGTACTCACATCTTGATAGATTTTTCTTACTAAATATTTTAATTCTTTTCCTTCCCAGTTACACTTGGATTTATCTTTAAACTTACTATCTTGTAATTGATTTTAAGACTAAAGTTTCAGTTTTATTATTTTTGCATTTCAGTAGTGATACTTGAAACATTTCAGTTTCCTCATCTATTTCTTTGATTGAATAGTTTAAATCTCATATTGTTAATAAATCTGTAAATTTGACAATCCTTATTAATTGCAATGAAAAACTTGATGGATTTTCTCATACTGTTAGCTAAGGGTTCAATAACTAATGCAAATAGTACAGGGGACAAGGGGACACCCTTGCTTTGTCACTTTATTTAAAGCGAGTCCTTGGTAAATGTAAGATGCAACTTTTGCTTATGCTTTGGAATCTCTATACAGGTTTTTTAATATTCCAGTAAAGTGTTCTAGAAATGTAAATGCTGTCAAAAAGTGTCAAACAAGTAGCTGCAATCTACAGAATCAAAAGATCTCTCAATTAGTTTATCTACTGTGCCTCTTAATCTTGTAGCAAAGATGGAAGTAAATTTTTAATAGTCTACATTGAATAATGAAATAGAACATCTATATGAGGATACTAACTTACTATCCTTTCCTTAAGTATAGTTGATATTATAGCAATAACCCACGCCTGGGTGTGGGTAATGCTAAATTTACCCACGGTTGGCGTGGTTTGGTCCCGAGGGCGAAGCGCGAGGGACCAAACAAAGCCAACCGTGGGTAAATTTAGCATTACCCACACCAGAAGTGGTTATTGCTATTATACTATGACATTATTTAAGAAAAGAAACTGTTACTTTTCTTAAATAATGGCATAGTATAATGCCTGTTTACTGCCCTTCCGCAGATGTCTGGCATCCGGCAGTTCTGATGTACTGGCGCCTGCGCAGTACATCAGAGTTGAGCAAGCAACGGAGAAAGCAAGATCTCCGTTGCTTTTTAGTCTCGCTATGTTAAATGAGTTTAACATAGCGAGACAGTTTTAAAATAAGCAACGGACATCTCCGTTGCTTATTTTAAACTGTCTCGCTATGTTAAACTCATTTAACATAGCGAGACTAAAAAGCAACGGAGATCTTGCTTTCTCCGTTTTTAAACACTGTCTCGCTATGTTAAATGGGTTTAACATGGCGAGACAGCTTTAAAATAAGCAACGGAGATCTCCGTTGCTTATTTTAAAGCTGTCTCGCTATGTTAAACCCATTTAACATAGCGAGACAGTGTTTTAAAAAAACGAGTTATACTAATGGAAAAAAGTCCGCGCGACCGGACCTTTTTCCATTAGTATAGCTCGATTTACAACAGGCACGCTGGCCAATCAGCGTGCACGTTTTGGGGGGGTCATGGTATAATACAGAATATTTCCATGAGGGCGGAATTATTTTGTAACTCTGAATTATCCTGAAAACATCAATCAGTAATTCTAAGATATTTAACAGTAACAGAGTATATAAATCCATCCTTAAATCAGCTAACCCTAGAGCTTTACCATTTTTTCACATTTTTTTCAAAGCTTCTTTGAGTTCTGTTAAGGTAGTAGCCTTATTCAGCAGATATATTTATTGGTCATTAAGTTTATTAGAGTTATTTTTATTTAAATACTTTTCAATTTTGTAATCATCTAGTTTATTTTTATCTTATGATCCTCATGGAATTAAAAAAAAATGTTAAGCATTTCCTCTACGTCTGAAATAATCTTATTAGTGTGAGGATTTTGGATATCGATTTGTGCCTTTTTAACATCTTGCTTCTAGTAGCTGATCTTTGTAGATTTTTGAGGTCATCGCATAACTGTGCAATTTTATTTTTTCTATAGTTATCTCCTTTTTATGCATTAAAAATGTTTGATATTTTGTTATTATTTTTTAATTACTTCAGTGTTCTCTAACTTCTTTGTTGTCCAAACCTCACTTTGTGTATTGCATCTTGTATTTCTAACAACTCTATCCTACTTTTTCATTTTATTACTAACCTATCTTCCCATTTTATCTTTTAATATGCATTTTTAAGGGGTCCCATGATATGACTACACTAACCTGACCATTATCATTTGAAGAGAAAAAAAATTCTCAGTTTGTTCCTTAAGGAAACTTAAATTCTTTTAATTTCATCATATATACACTAGGAAATCTGTAAATAATCCTGAAAGTTCCTTATATCCATTAATATATTACTACTTACTGCATTATGATCAGATAAAGAACAAGGACTAGTTTTTAAATTATTCACTTTATTAAGTAAATATATAGAGAGGCCTAAATCTCATCAGTTCTGGTTTGCGGCACATGCTAATAACGAGTGAAGAACAATGACTTATCTTTTGCTTTTACTATTAAATTACATTATTATTACTAATCCATCTGATTTAGTGCTTTAGCTGATGCTAGTATTTTAGCTTTCTTATATTCACTTGTATTTTTTATATATCAGATACACCGTTAAAATAACTTGCTAAAATTAAACTATTCTTCCAGTGACTGTGTTGTGTTTAAGTGATCTTTAGCCACCCTTGCATCTATTCCAGGGATTCAGTAAAAAATAGCTAGTGTATAGAGTTTGCCATTATATTAAATTATCATAAAATGTATCCATTCCTTTGGATCATTAATGGATTCCATGACCTTGGGCATTACAGTACATTTTCTCTACTGTGTAGCAGTTCCTCTCCTGTTTTTGTTGAAAGAAGATGATAATATTTCATAACCTAAGATCTGAAGTAGGAAGACTTCATTCGTCTGCAACCTGTGGGTATCGGATCCGACCTCGGATCCGAGCCAGCAATTCAAAAGCTTAGGCTCCGAGCTCCTAGCTCCTCCCTCTTACCCATAACCCCTTGCCAAGCCCTGACTGACCTCAGATTTCGTTTGCCGCTTTTCAAGTAGCGACGGATTCTTGAGCTCCTGGCGTTTTTTGGTGACAGATAAGTTTGTCTGACAAAAAAAGTTTAAAAATTCTCTATTTTGTTACTTTATATTATTAGTGTTGATTGTGTTAGGCTTTCCTCTCTCTTTTTATTTAATATTTCACGGGTTTTGCGTAGTTTGGTGTGTGTGTGTTGTGTTAGGCCTTCAGGGTTTATAATGTCTGAAGCCCATAAGGCTGTTTTCTCTAAATGTACCGAGTGTGGCCATAAGCTGTCCCCAGCGGATGGCCACACTCGGTGCAAGAATGCTTGGGGTTGAACACCTGTCATCTGGTTGTACCATTTGTGCAGGGTTCAACCCCCGGGCTTTGAGGGAGCGGAGGTCGAAGCTGGTGCTGGCGGGACTTTTACCTCCAGATACCGCTTCGGCTTCTGCCCCTTCTACTCAGCAACCTGTTGCTGTGGGCTCTCCCTCCGGCTGGGACTCAACCTCCCTCTAAGTTGCCGGAGGAGAAAGAGTCCTCTAGGGAGAGAGAAGAAGGAGAGGCACAGGAGAGGCACCACAAACGGAGGCCGAAACTTCCAGTTCGGCTCCTCCATCTAAGCGGGCCTCCCTGTGCCTTCTAGCTTTCCTCCTCCTCGGCTCCACTCCCTCGGTTCTCTCCTGGGCCCGAGGAGGAGGAGGCTAGCCCTTCTGAGGTCTCGAGGCTCTCTAGGTCCGCTTGGTGGCCTCCACCAGGTCAACTTTTTCCATGAGTGAAGCTGATATGGACCGGATGATGAGGAAATTCATCCAGGCCCAAATGCAAATGGGAGTGCTCCTAGCCCCCATCCGGGAGGGCTTGACCCCTTTTTCGCCTTTGGCTCCTTCTCCGACCCATACCACGGGTTCGGAGCTGTCGGCGCCGGGCAGACTTGGATCCGGGGGTGGGTCGGATCCGATAGGTCGGCGCACCTCGGATCCGTCCCATCACTTGAGTGCTTGGTGCCGGACCCGACCTCTCAGAGCCGAGGACCGAGCCTCGGATCCGAGGGAGCTGGTGTGTCTTCGGCTCCGTCCAGGTCGGAGCACACCGGTCTCTCGGATCCGATGGTTTCGGCTCCGACTCTGATCCGTGCGTCGGATCCGAGTGGGGGTCGGCTCTCGGGGTTTAGAGAAGCTGGCTCCCCCTCTGCCTTCGACGTAGTGGAAAGGGCACTGTTGAGGACGTCCGGACCCCCGGTCCCTGCCACGGCTCCATCCCGCACTCCCTTGCAGTTGGGCCAGGCCCCCACCAGCCGGTCCCAGGGACAGCCCGCCTCGATGTCCCAAGTGGTTCCCTTGGAACATCCAACTGCGGAAGAGTACTCCTCGGACAGCCCCCCCGATGAAGTACCTCGGAAGCGCAAGTGCAAAAGGAGGCACATGGACTCCCCCGAGTCCGTTACCGAAGACACAGATTTGGATGAAGGGGAAGGCTCCCCAAGGTCACCCCCTGAGGACGTCTCATTTGGAGACATTATGGAGATGTTAAGGATCGGGGGGGGGTGGTCTGCCCCCAAGGCTTCCTCGGACGAGTCTGTGTTCTTGGAGGCATTCGAGGCGGGCCCATCTACCTCTTGGGTGTCCCCTCCTGCTGACCCTCTGGTGGATCTTATATCCATCAGAGCGTGGAAGGATCCGGACACCGTTGAGCCTGTACCCAAGCGTCCTGACCGCATCCTTTCCCCTCCGGCGGACCACACTCACTGGAGCAAGGGCCCCAGTAGATGCCATGATGATGGCTGCAGCCACGAAGGGGAATTGGCCCAGGAGAGTCCCTCTATGCATCCTCCGGGCAAGGAGTCCCTCGATGGATCGCATTGGGAAGCGAGTTTTCAGTTCAGCAACCTTCTCTTTGAGAGCTGAACTACATGGCACATGTCATTAGGATGCAGCGGGATCTGATTAAAGAATACGCTGCATCTCCCCCAGAGTCCATGTCGAGTGAGGATAAACAAGTATACTCCACCCGAATGGCCACTCTCAGATCAGTTTCCAATACATCTATGCGGCTGCTTTCTCACGCTACTGAGGGAGCCGCTAGAGCCAGCGGAGCAGGCCTAGTCATGAGGCGACAGGCCTGGCTCCGCCACTGTGATTTTGCAGAGCCCTTCAAGGCGACCTTCGCGAATGCCCCTTCGATGGTTCTGCCTTGTTTGGCAAGACTGTTCGCGAAACATTAGTCCAGAGCGAAAAGGACGGGAAGACGCTGTCTGCCGTCGGAGTCCGCTTCTCAGCTCCCCAGAGGTCCTTCTCTAAGAACCAAAAGGGACAGAAGAAGATGTGGTTCCGGAAATCGCAGCAGTCCCAACCTGCTCCGGATAACCAGTCCTTCCGTGGCAGAGGAGGACTGGGAGGTCGCCGTCCTAGAGGCAGGGGGGCTCCTAGCAACTTTGGGTCCAGAGAACCTTTCTCTGATAGACCCACGCAGCAGCCCTGAAGGGTTGCCCGGCTGTTCGTCTCTGGAGGCAGTTGGGGGGGCGTTTTTCGAGGCACCTGACTTCTTGGGAGTCCATCACAACAGACCGTTGGGTGCTTCGTGTGATATCCAGAGGTTATTCAATTCCCCTATACAAGGTTCCCAGATCTCGCAGCCTCCCAGATGTTCCACCCGACCAAAGGGAGGCGGCAGCTGTCGAAATCGAACAGCTGCTAGGAAAAAGAGCTATCCAGCACGTCCCCCTAGATCAAACCGGATTAGGGTTTTACTCCAGGTTCTTTTTGGTGCCAAAGAAAACGGGGGACCTAAGACCAATCTTAGACCTTTCCCAGCTGAACCTGTCAGTAACCAAGCAAAAGTTCCGGATGGTCACCCTCCAATCTATACTTCCCCTCTTGAGGGAGAACGACTGGATGTGCTCCATCGACCTCAAGGACGCGTACTACCACATTTGCATGGACAGACGATCCAGGAGGTTTCTTCGCTTCCGGCTGGGAGCCAGTCATTATCAGTTCAGGGTCCTCCCCTTTGGTCTCACTTCAGCCCCCAGGGTGTTCACCAAGGTGCTAGCAGTGGTAGCGGCCCACCTGAGGCTCCAGGGATTACAGGTCTTTCCGTACCTGGACGACTGGCTCCTGACGGCATCATCAAGGCATCTTCTGTGCTCAGCCAGGGACTACTTTCTTCAACTAGCCCCAAGGCTGGGCATCACGATCAACTGGGAGAAATCTTTACTGCACCCCACACAAGTTATAGATTTCATAGGAGGAAGACTAAACACCAGATCAATGCGAGCCTTCCTCACTCCAGACAGAATTGCCAACCTGAAGTGTCATGTGGCAGCGGTCCTGCAACCATCTCCAACTGCAGCTTCGGTCCTGAGGGCCCTAGGTTCTATGGCGGCAGCTATTCCGCTTCTCATTCATGCTCGCTTACGCATGCGGGTTCTTCAATGGACCCTTCAGGTTCAGTGGTCCCCTCTTTGTTCCTCTCTCAATGCTCCAATTGCGGTCAGCAAGGCGTGCTCCCTTCTTTGGTGGCTTCTTTCTCCGGAGCCCCTGGCAGGGAGACCTTTTTGTGCTGCATTTCCCCGAGCCACAGTGACCACGGACGCTTCTTGCCTCGGGTGGGGGGGGGCATTCTGCGGGAAAGATTGTCCAAGGCACGTGGAATCCCACAGAGACGTCATTGCATATAAATGTCCTGGAAATGAGGGCGGTGCTCCTAGCGTTGCAAGCACTTCACCACGTTCTTCCTTCAGGGACTATTGCGATTCAGACAGACAACATGTCGGTAGTCTGGTATATCAACAAACAGGGAGGAACCAGGTCTTACCCCCTTTGTCGAGAGGCCATGAGAGTCTGGGAATGGGCAATTTCCACCAAACGCTTTCTGGTAGCAACGCACATTCCGGGAAAGTCCAACATCCTTGCGGACAAGCTCAGTCGCACCATTCTTTCTCCACACGAGTGGTCTTTCAATCCTCAAGTAGCGAAGAAGATTTTTGCCGTTTGGGGGCAACCCTGTTGCGATCTTTTTGCCTCTCCCTCAAACGCCAAATGCGACAATTTCTTCGCTCTGCTTCCCCACCAGGAATTCGAGATGCTCTGGTGCATGCTTGGCCTCCCGGTCTCCTTTATGCCTACCCTCCACTTCCTCTGATGCAGAGGCTTCTGCAGAAAGCCAACAGTTTGGGGAGCAGAATGATTCTCCTTGCCCCGTTCTGGCCTCGTCAACCCTGGTTCCCCTTCGTATGGTCTCACAAAATCAATCCACCCTGGATTCTGGATCCAATTCCGGATCTCATCTCCCACCCTCTGGGAATTTCGGTTCCCAATCTGCGCACTCTGAAGTTGACAGCTTGGCTGCTCCAGTTCCATCCTTGATTAGGACTCCCGGTATCTCATCACCGGTCAAGGCCATCTTAGTGGCAGCTCATAAACCTTCCACCAGGCAGGTTTATCGGAGTAAATGGAAGAGATTCTCTATTTGGGCGGTACAGAGAACTTTGGATCCTTTCTCGGCACCTATGTCAGCGGTGCTGGATTTTTTAACAGACCTCTTTCATCAAGGGGCAAGTTCTTCCACGATTAAGGTACATTTGGCAGCTATCTCGCATTATCACATTGGTCATGAGACAGCTCCCCTCATGACGGCGAAATTATGCAAAACCTTTCTCAAAGGGATTTTTTTGTTGAGGCCTCCAGTCAAGGAGGTTGTACCACCTTGGGACTTGTCTTTAGTTCTGCAAGCCCTTACTGCTCCTCCCTTCGAGCCTGCAGCTTCTACAGATCTAAAGTACCTTTCCTGGAAGACTGCCTTCTTGGTAGCTATCACTTCAGCCAGAAGAGTGTCTGAGCTTCAGGCTCTATCGTCAAGCCTTACCTTTCTTTCTTCCCTGATAGGGTGTGCCTCAGGACCAATCCATCTTTTCTTCCGAAGGTCTCTTCTGAATCTAATATTAACCAATCCATCAATTTACCTGTGTTTTTTCCCAAGTACTCAAACAAAGGAGAATTCAAATTGCATTTCTTGGATGTTCATAGACAATTACGTTTTTATATTCACAGAACAGCTGGTCACAGGAAATCAGATCAGCTGTTCGTTTCCTTTGCTAAATTTGCTCTGGGTAAAGCAGTATCTAAAGTCACACTATCTAAGTGGATTGCTAATTGTATTCTGCAGGCATATGACACTTCAGGTAGACCTGCTCCTCAGAGGGTTACGGCTCATTCTACTAGGGCAGTTTCCACGTCAGCCGCCTTTAAGTCCCGTGTATCATTGGATGATATCTGCGCGGCAGCTACTTGGGCCTCGCCTCATACTTTTATTTCTCATTATAAGGTGGATGTTGTTTCTAGAGGAAGAGCATCCTTTGGCTCAGCGGTGCTCCGAAACATCCTTCCATGACGGCCGCCCAAGATTCAGGTAGCTGGGGACTCTGTCCCACAGGTTGCAGACGAATGAAGTCTTCCTACTTCAGATTTAGAAGTTATGTACTCACCATAACGTTCCATCTGAGTAGGTGACTTCATTCGGATGCAACCATCCCCCCCTCCATCCCCCTGACCTTTATAGAGCGAGTATTTATGCTGTTTTTCGTGTACTGTAGTCAGTATTTTGAGGCAAACTCAATCTGAGGTCAGTCAGGGCTTGGCAAGGGGTTTTGGGTAAGAGGGAGGAGCTAGGAGCTCGGAGCCTAAGCTTTTGAATTGCCGGCTCGGATCCGAGGTCGGATCCGATACCCACAGGTTGCATCCGAATGAAGTCACCTACTCAGATGGAACGTTATGGTGAGTACATAACTTCTAATTATTTAAATATTGTATATCTTGGTCAGGTGAGTTTCTTGGGAGAATATAATGTCTCCTCTAATTTTAGATATTTCATTAATGATTGCCTTTCGTTGCGATTACTTAATCCACTTACTTTGATAGATAATAGATTAAAATTATCCATACTGCTTTTTTTTCAAAGCTTTATTTTACTTTTGTTTCATTATTTTGGTACAACAATTACAAAAAACATTTTACTGAAACTGGTCAGCATACAGAGACAAGTAAGGCCAGAAAACATTCACATAACCAACCAAAACATTTAAAGCTTACTTTCTTAATATGACAGGAGAGACTATACTATTAAAAGATACATGACATTCTAAACTCAAGTAATTCAAACTATCGTTACTGGCACAAAATTGAAAAATCAGTAGTTAATAAAGAAGATTATATGAAAACATCACATATATAACTATTTACATATAGTGCTACATTCTTATGCTATTATTATTACTATATTAACACTTTGAAGTAACTATAAAGAAATTGAATGAGTTAAATCCTTTGGAGGGAAGGACTAGCCATAGTACTAGTATAGGAAAGTAGATGTAAAGCCATTTTATATTACTTCAGGATACAGTCTAAGGTTGTACTCCAGAAGTTAAGGTATTTCATGCGTTTGCTAATATTTTCCGTAGTTAAGTTCATGGGATAGAATATATTTGGATGCCATCTTTGTAAAATTTTCCCAATTTGTTTTAGAACGGTCCAACCAGTTCTGTGTTATATAAAGCTTAATTAGCATAAAGAGAGCATTATGGACTCTCACTTCATTAGTGGGAAGGCCCTTTTGACCCACATGCAATATAGCAAATTCCCATGAAAGGGTGGATTTCCCGTAACCCATTTTTTCCCAGTTTAATCCTAAGTGCGTTCCATAAGCTCTGTGCATATTTACAGTACCACAGGATATGCAGGACATCAGCTGTCATTGTGGGGCAGAAGGGGCAGAGAGGTGAAGTATTTGGAAAGAAGCTGTTAAGACGCTCCGGGGTATAATATGCATTATTATTTACCATTAATTGTGTATATAGTAATTTCTTGAACGGGGCAAACCTGCTTGTATTGTTTATTGCTTGGGAGAAGTGAACCTCTGTCAGTTCTGAGGTTTTATTTCTCCAGTACTGTGCAAATGTAATAGAATATTGATATTTAATGGTTGAGATAAAGCTGTGTGTAATTGATAACATTTTCATTTTTAAACACTTCAGGAGGGATAGGGCAATGTTTATTTCTTCCTGAACCTCATTAGGGAAATTACACAAAGTAGATACTAACACTTTGATTTGTCTCACAATTATTGTATATTTGTTATTAAGTTCAAATTTTATTTTTATGTCCTTTAGAGAGTTATCCTTATTGGCATAGAAATCCCAGACATTTAAGTTTTTAATTTGGGGAAATTGGTCAAGATTTATCATTTTATTACCCAGTTTTAGATTTGGATTTAAATGAATGGGTTGCAAAAGAATAAGTGCGTTTGTTAGACCTAGTGAAGAGATGAGCTTCTGGAATAGATTTATTTTATATTTGATTAGTTTATGTAGTTTCATGTCTTTTAACACAGGTTTATTTATGAAAGGTATTGATTTGGGATTTATGTTGCACACCTTTATATGTGCATGCCACAGACCAACCCATTGGGGGAAATGAGTAGAGCTAATTGGATTATGGTCTGCAATTAACATGAGTCTGGCGCAAATTATGTCGTAGTATAATCTAAAATCTGGTATTCCCAGTCCCCCTTTATTTTTTGGAAGCATTAATTTTGGTAGGGAGATTCGTGGGGTCTTAGGAAACTAAATTAATTTAGTTAAAGTTGTGTTTATCTTTTTGAAGAAGTTTAAAGGAATGTTGCTGTTTGTTGCATTAATTGGTATAATAACCTGAGTAGGATGTTCATTTTTATAATTGCTACTTTAGATAAAAAGGGGAATTTCATATTCTTCCACCTGTCTATATCGTTTTCGATGTTTGTCCATGATTTGGCAAGATTATTTTGTAAGGAGTTGTTATGGTTATGGTCAAAAATTATCCCTAGGTACTTAAAAGTATATTTTAACTTAATTTGGGTTATAGGAAAGAGAGGCTCTTTATGATTGCTTGGGTTAATTGGAAAAATAAGAGATTTTGAAGGGTTAATGTCATAATTGGAAGTTTTCGAGAAGGTTTCGATAGTGTTTTGAATTTTTTTAAGTCAGTATTGGGTAACTGGAAATATATGATGAGGTCATCAGCAGAGGGTGAAAATACAAGATATGTCCCTAAAATATTGGGAATGTAGTGAAATGTCTTTTGTGTTAAGTATATAAATAGGGGTTCGATATATATATATATATATATATATATATATATATATATATATGTCGTAGAAGTAGGGTGAGAGGGGACAGCCCTGTCTTGTTCTATTATTTAATTTTATTTTAGAAGAACATAGTTTATTAATATACAGAGTGGTAAAAGATGAATTATATAAGATTTTGATTGTATTTATAAAACTAGTTGGAAAGTTAAATTGCTTTAGAGTCAGCAAC
Source organism: Protopterus annectens (assembly GCF_019279795.1). Lineage (NCBI taxonomy): Eukaryota > Metazoa > Chordata > Ceratodontiformes > Protopteridae > Protopterus > Protopterus annectens. The sequence goes on along the minus strand of NC_056741.1, from coordinate 732,756,870 downwards.
AAGAATTCATGATTGACTCTAGCAAAGGCTTTTGTGGCATAGAGTGCCATAAGGTAATAGGGAAGTTTATAGTTTGCAGAAAGTTGGATGGCTGCATCTAAAGTAAGTGTGTTGTCCCAGGTTTGTCTACCCTTTATGAAGCCTGATTGCTGTGGAGAAATGATTGTGTAGAGGACTTTAAGTCTATTTGCTAGAGCCATAGTCATGATTTTAATGTCTTTGTTAATAAGCGAAATTGGTCTGTAATTAGATGGGTTAGATTTGTCCGTATTTGGTTTGTGAATAAAGATAGTTTTAGAATTGTTTAGGTATAGGTACCCAAGTCCAAATTTACTAATATATTCAAAGATTTTAAAAATAGGAGATATTTTAGAAGCAAATTTTTTATAAAAATTAGAAGTGAAGCCATCCAGACCTGGGGCTTTGTTGTTTTTTTAGACTTTTAATTGCTTCCATAATTTCTTCTGTTCTTAAAGGAGCTTCCAGGAATTAAGTTTGGTATTTTTCAGTTTGTTGAAATGAGATACTGGAGAAAAAAAATCATTATAGGACTCTGGGTATATTGCATCCTGCGGACCATATAGATTATTGTATATTTTTTCGAAAATGGTCAGAATATCTTGGTTATTCATATGTAGTTCATTATTATATTTAATTTGTAGAATCCTAGGGGGGGTCTTGATGAATGTTTGAGTCTAGCTAATAGTTTGGAGGGTTGTTGGGTCCATTCAGAATAGTTAGCAAGGAGTTTCATTTCTCGGAATGAGCGATTTTGTACATGCATTTAGTGTAGTTCTTTCTGTTGATTAATTAGTTGGGCTTCTAAATCAGGACTAAGTTTTCTTGGAATGATTTTTCAATGTCTTGAATTTTCTGCTTAATTTTAAATTATTTTTCTCTTGTTAGTTTTTTAAAGTAGGAGGCTTTTTGAATTAGGAGGCCCCTAACTTTAGTTTTGGTGGCCTCCCATAAAATGTCTAGTGGCATATTTGAGGTTAAGAGGTTGGCTCTGAGCTCATCTAGTACATTGTTATTTTTTTATATTATTTCTTCTTTGTCAAGAAGATTAGGGTTTAGGGACCATGTCTGTAAGGTTTTTTGATTTGGGGTGTTTTTTAAGAGGATAAGTTTCAGTGTTATTTTAGAGTGGTCTGATAAAAATCTCGGACTGGTTGAGTATATTGTTTTTTCATTTAGAAGAGATTCTGATATCAGAAAGAAATCAATCCTGGGTCACGACTTATGGCATGGGGAGTAGAATGTAAACGTATCCCCTTGGTTGAGCTTGTTATTCAAGAGAGCAGGATCGGATAGGGAGAATTCTAATACTAGGTCCTCTAAGGCAAGTATCGCTTGTTTATTACATTTATTATTCGTGTTGGATCTGTCATTTAAGGTATCAATAACCATGTTCCAATCTCCCCCCACCACATATTCGTGATTAGGGAATTTTGACAGAAGATTATATACTTGTATTATGAAATCCTGTTGGTTTGAACAAGGCCCATATATATTGAGAAACAGTGTAGGCTTGTAGGATAAAGGATTTAGGCAACTAAAGTAACACCATCTTCCAATATTGTCCATACCACATTCAATAATTCCCTCTTTAAACGATTTCTTAATCAAAATAGCTACTCCTTTTGAATTAGTTTTACTGCCAGAAGCAGTAATTGAGGTTAGCCAGGGTCTCTGTCTATCCTTATTCCAATCCTCATTTAGCAGGTGCATTTCTTGAAGAAATATGATATTTGCCTGTGATTGATATATTAGGTGTAGGACTAATTTCTTTTTATTAACATCCTGCAAGCCCTTCACATTCCATGAATCTATCCCCACAGCATTCAGTCATGAGAAGAGTTGTCAGCATTGTTAAAAAGGCTTTGAAAGTCCTTCCCTCATCATGTATCCAAAAAGAATTACATAGAAATGTACCATACTTGGTTATTTGTAGCACTTAAAACTCTTAGAACTACCCCTGCGCCTAACCACATAGCTACCCAATCTAAGAGAGGGAATAGCCAGATAAGTGATAAGTCTTGAATAAACCAAACTATTGCAGTATAAGTCAGATATGAATAACTAGTAAGTCAAAACAATACAAATGAACATATCAACCCTCTATATGCATTATGTACAGATAACATTGAGCACAAGATGTGCAACTGTACACACTCAAAACTTTTCCCTGCCGTGCCCCATTTTTGAGCAGATCTTTAGAAACACTTCATAAACTAAAGCAGTTATAACGTCATATGTCAATTGTAATCTTCTCTTACTTGGGACTTACTTTTTCTTACCCTATTGGCTATATGTATTTGTATTGCAAACAAGTTAGATTTCTACATATACAGCTTCTTAATAGCATTTTCCTTATCTTTGAGCTACAACAATACCCTGTCCTGAACATGTCATTGCAGTGTTTCTCATTTACAATTACTACAGTCTATATAAAGAGAGAGAAGAAGAGGAAAAAAAAAAACTAGCAATATATTTTTATAAAGATCAGTTTATCTAAGTTGTGTTTTGTAATACTAGCATTTACATTTTGGAAGCTATCTAGTTAACATACTAAACTACATTAACAATTGTAACATCTAGTATAATAGTAACTATGCTACAATAAACTCAGTCTGTGCAAGTTAGAGCAGCTATAGTTTGCCATTAGGTTATGTCATTTCTGCCCTCCAAACCTTGCATTTTCGGTTCTTGCATATCAGTCCTTCGATTTCTTTGCCTAAACCACGAACCCAATACGAATTCTTGATGTAATGCTTTATTTCTTCATATTTTTAGTCCCAAAATATGAGCTAACTGAAGGAAATTTACCCAGTTCCCAGTCGAGCTTTGCTAGGAGGAAGTAAACAGGGTAGTGCCACTGCTTAATGTGTCCCTCTAGTAGCAGGAAGAGAAACATAAAATCTAGAACACGTTTCCACGTGGGACGATATATGCTGTGACCATCCTTTGCTTAGAATGCTGCACCGGAGCTCTTGGCCTGTTCTTTGGATCCATTACTGTTAAAAACTGATTTATGATGTAGGAATGCAGCAGAATCCATGGCGATTCATTAGAGGTGTTTTTGGAGCTTGTTTTTCATATTTAACTGACCTACACACCATACAAGTAAGCCTTTTCTTGTTTTCAGGCTGTAAATAGGGAAAAACAAATTTTAGAGCTTGGGAAGTTCTCCAAATGCCTTGATAAAGGCAGTTTTCGCTTCTGACTTGTTTTTTATTAAGTATTTCTGCTCTTTATTTGTGAATGAGAGCGGTGGTGGTGCTGCGGTAGCGTTGTCACCTCACAGTAAGATGCTGTCCGGTTCGATTGTCAGCTAGAAGCGTGTTTTGCGTGGAGACATGCGTGAATGGGCGTAACTTCGTTGAAGGTTGTGCGTCAGGGCTGGTAACTCTGCACGTAAAAATCAACTACCAATCATTAGTGGACTGGAGTTCCGCTGTGGTGACCCCTAACCGGGAAAAGCCGAAAGACACAACAACAACAAGCATACTTGGGCATTTCATTTGGAATTTTATTTTCTTTGAGATGAGAAAAGCACAGTAAGGAGCCAGCTGTTGTCTTTTTTGTTTAATAGGCATTGGTAAATCCTGTGCAAATGATATGCTGTAATCCAAAGAGTACCTTTTTGATGTCCTTCAAGGATGCATCTGCAGTCCTTATATATGGGTTGTCCTGCCTGGCTGCCTGAGGCAGGACAACCCATATGTACGGACTGCAGATGCATACCTATCGAACATCTACATTTATGGTAGGTACAAAACTGTACTATGTCCTTCAAGGATGCATCTGCAGTCCTTACATATGGGTTGTCCTGCCTCAGGCAGCCAGGCAGAACAACCCATATGTAAGGACTGCAGATGCATACCTATCGGACATCTACATTTATGGTAGGTACAAAACTGTACTTTTTGCTGCTTGAAGGATTGCTTGTACATGTTGGTAGTTCAGGATTTTTGCATAGACCTGACGTGGATTATTAGGGTTTTGTGATCTTCAGAGAGCTCTGTGAGCTCTTTCTTTCACAATATCTTTGGAAGTAGTGTGATTTTTCCAACAGTGTGGTAAATATGCTTTTTAAGGTATCATGAAGTTGAGGTTGTTCATATTTTTCTGGAATTCCTCGTATAAGGATGTTGTTTCTTCTGCTGCGTGCTTCCAAGTTTGTAATTTTTTGCTGCATTTCTTCTAGGATAGATTTATTATTTATTAGTTGTTTTTGAAGTTCTTCTATTTTTATTTCAATTGCTGCAGATTTGGCTTCAGCATGTTCTAGACGAGACACAATTTCTTCCAATGAAGTTCCAAATTTTGTCATTTGACCTGAAAAGCTTTGGATGGCAGACTGTATGGGCATTAAAGCTGATTTCAGATCATCCATGGAGTAGGCCCCTTCAGGCTTTGCTTTAGAAGTGGATTTCACAGTTTCTTGTTTTTGAGTGCGCTGCTTTTTGGAAAAAGTATCTTTTTCAGGTGAAAGAAGTTGTGATAATTTGGTTTTAGTTGTTTGTGAGTCCGTTTGATCTTGGTCGTTAGGCATATTAAGGTGGATTTTTAAGAGCAGTACTTTTGTTGAAAACTGACTGTATTGCAGTTAATACAAGGCCTCAGGCTGCCATGCGATCTGCTGCAGCAGTATACAGGATTCAAAATAATAAGTTAGTGGGATATATACCAGAAAACTTTTCCCAAATCTTTAATCCAGAAGCTTGGTTGAAGCTATTCTTGTCGGTGCTGGTCAGATATTGGTGATTGACGAGACTTGATTACAACAGTTCAGTCTGATATTTAAGGAACTGTAGGGATAGTGTGTTTACTAGTCGTCCGCCATCTTGGAATCCCCCCATACTGTTTTTTTTTTTTTTTTTTAAAGGTTGGGTGGCGCAGTGGTTTAAGTTGTCACCTAACAGCAAGAGGTTCTCCGGTTTGATTCTTCGCTGGGGTATCTTCTGTGTGGAATCTGCATGTCATCACTGCATTTGTGTGGGTTTCCTCCAGGTACTCCCATTTCCTCCCACATTCCAAAGACATCCATCTGAACATGTATGTGTATACATATATATATTTTATATATATATATATATATATATATATATATATATATATATATATGTCTGTGTGTATGTATGTATGTGTATATATATATATATATATATATATATATATGTGTATATATATATATATATATATATATATATATATATATATATATATGTACATACACTAATCCAGTAGAAAATCTGTGGGGTGACCTCAAGAGGGTTGTGCACAAGAGATGCCCTCGCAATCTGACAGATTTGGAGCGTTTTTGCAAGGAAGAGTGGGCAAATATTGCCAAGTCAAGATGTGCCATGCTGATAGACTCCTACCTAAGAAGACTGAATGTTGTAATTAAATCAAAAGTGCTTCAACAAAGTATTAGTATAAGGGTGTGCACACTTATGCAGCCAGCGTATTGTACGTTTTTTATTTTTAATATTTTTCCCCTAACAGATTTGTTTTCAATTGAATTGTACAGTTTATAGGTCACATTAAAGATGGGAAAAGTTTTGAAATTATTTATTGTGGTGTCATTTTTTGATATCACAAAAACCTGGCATTTTAACAGGGGTATGTACACTTTTTATATCCGCTGTATGTATATATGTATATATATATATATATGTGTGTGTGTATATGTGTGTGTATATATATATATATATATATATATATATATATATACACGTATATATATTTGTAACTGTCATAACATCAGTGTGGTTTGTGCAGGGGTTTGCATTACCTCCCACAGATTTTATGTAGGAAACTGTCGAGCCATATCAAAGAACACTGTCCAGCCATATGTAATAAAGAGCCAAATAATGCTTTAGGTAAACACAGTCAAGTATGCACAGGTTTGCAGAAATTCATATTCCTGGTTTAAGAACAGGTTGATTTATTTTATGGAGATGTGGATACTTTACTGGAGTACAAGAATAAAGGGGACATCCACAACTGTGGGCAGTACAGAGGTGTCAAACTCCTCTCACATTGCATGAAAGTTCTGGAGAGGGTGATTGATAAATGGATACACAGAGTAGTAGAATGTAAGATGGGAGATGAGCAGTTCCGATTCAGATCAGGATGCAGCAGAGATGAGGAAAGAGTCCAACTGGGCATTCCTAGACTTGGAGAAAGCATATGACAAGGTCCCAAGAAAGCTGATCTGGACACTGCTGTGGTGGTTCAAGGTCCCAGAAACATTGGCAGAATTAGTGCAGGCTATGTACAAGGACCCAGTGACTCAAGTACAAACAGTGTTCAGTCTCACAGAGGGGTTCCCAGTGGAAGTGGGTGTACATCAAAGTTCACCCCTGATCCCACTGCCGTTCATACTGGTGATGGACTACATTAGCAAACAGGTCGAAAGGGACAGATAAAAAAAGTTACTGTATGCAGACTATGTGGCATTACAGGCAGACTAAGCAAGAACTTCAGCAAAGGATGGGGGAATGGAATGCAAAACTGAAGGCAGATGGGATGAAACTAAGCACAGGTAAGACAATGGTAATGGCAACAAATTGGGGAAATCAGAAGAAGCTAAGAATTAAGGTAAGAGGGAAGATAGTGGAACAGGTAAATAGCTTCAGGTATCTGGGAAAGATGGTTGAGGAGAAGGAAAGTCTGAATGAAGAGGTCAAAGCTAGAATCAGAAAGACTGCAGTCAACTGGCTTAGAGTCTCAGGTATAGTGTATAACAGAAGAATGACAAAGAAGCTGAAAAGTAAGGTGTACAACACAGTGGTGCAACCAGTACTACTGTATGGTACAGAAACTTGGGCAATAAAGACAGACCAGATGAATAAGCTAGAGGTGATGGAAATGAAGTGCCCGAGAAAGATGGTAGGACAAGACACTGTGGGACAGACAAAGAAATGAGGATATAAGAGCCAGAAGCCAGAGTAGTTCCAATTGCAGAAAAGATCAAAGAGAACAGATTACAGTGGTTCAAGATACATGTGCAGAAAAGCAGAAGACAGTCTGGTGAAGATGATTTGAGACAGACAGAAAGAAGGAAAGAGGAAATGAGGACATCTGGCAAGGAGGTGAATGGGTTGTGTGAAAGAAGATCTGCGACAGTCAGACATGAATGTTGAAGAAGGCAGGAGTGTACCACTGAATCGAGAGAGATAGCAAGAGTTAACACGATATGCCGACCCCATGTAGAAAATGGAATAATTGGAAGATACTGCTGCTTGACCTGACCATCAAAGATATTGTTGGTAATGAGTAGTTTCAAGAGAAATAAGAATCTCAAGCAGTTGCTTTGCTGTACAAACAGTGTCATGGACAAGGTTTACTCAGATAGAGCTGGCACATTTCCATGCAGGTCCTGTTAGAATTGTAGATATATTTCAATGGAAAATTAGTTTATACATCCACATTTTAGGAGATGTTACAGATGTCACGAGTATGGGGATTGCAAGACACAGCACGTGATATATATAGCGACGCATGTCTCTTGTTGGTGTTCTTACTTGGGTAAAAATGTCAGACAGTTAAAGGGATGCATCTCCAAAGCATATTGGTGACATTCAGCTGGGAGATATGAAGAGTCCATTATGTGAACATATTTCTGAAAATTCAGGAAATTCATGTTTGTTTATGGTCTTGCAAGCAGTAAAAAAAATGTTCGAGGTGGTGACTTTATAATATGAACTATGCAGCATGAAATGAGATGGAAAGAGGAACTACAGGAATACTGGACACCTGGTCTAAACGCCAATTTACATGTCAAACCTGCCCATAAGGGGCGTGAATTACAAAGAAAATTATGATCAGATGTAAAGTAGGCAATGCCTGAATGGAGCCATTTGATCCCATTTATGAATATATACACCTTTTAGATTTTCGTAACTTACTCAGGATTAAAGATAATTTGGAAGAAGAACTGAATATATATTGCAAACATTTTTAAAAGCTTTGGGCTATGATTATTATTATTATTATTTTTAGTGTTTATAACTTTATTACTTTTATTATTTCCACTTATGACCTTATGTCCAATGAAAGTAAATCCTGCTACAACACTGTGTCATTAGTTGGATAACATAACTGCAGTTCCATTGGATATTTGTCTTTAGTGTGGACCTGTCCGCATTGAAGAGGTGCAGATTCATCCGGAAGACACTGATTGGTCAACTAATAGCACTATCTGAAAGAAGCTATTTGATTTGTTAAGTCAACTATAACATTATGCAGTTAGCTGGATAACAGAATCATAGTCTTATTGGACATTTGACTCGAGTGTGAACCTGTCCACATTTAAGAGGTATAGATTTGTGTGGATGACGCTGATTGGATAACTAAAAGGCAGTGTCTGAAAGGAGCAATTGTGATTTGTTAGCTTCAATTACAAATGTCTCTTTTTACTTTCTAATAGCAGATCTGAAGAAGGGTTTAACCTGAAAGTGCTTAAATTGCCATTTTAAGCTTTTATTTTTTTTATTAAAGAGGAGTTTTATGATAGTCAGCCTGGTGATCACCTTGATTTTGTTTTATTGTTTTTTATACATTTTGGATTTTATATATATATATATATATATATATATATATATATATATATATATGTGTGTGTGTGTGTAGTATAAATATATATAGGATATTGTATGTATAGTACATATACACATGCATATAAACACACACACACACACAAGTTTTTTTTCTGTAGTTTTTAGAGTTTGTCTAGTGGCAGTTCTTGTTTCTTGGAGGTGTGTGTGTATTTGTAAGTGTGTGCGTGCGCTGGGTCTGTTGTCTTTCAATGAAATTACATTTAAACGAAAGTCACTTACACGATCCCATTTCTCCGAAGCTGCATTACACTGAACGCACGGACTGCCAAATTTCCTTCCTTGTGAAAGGAACCACTTGCTCACCGTGATGAACTTTGCCCTCTCTTCAGTTTAGTGAGATCTTGGAGTTGGTATATTTAAGTAGGGGGGGGGTGTGGGGGCAAAGCCCCCTCATTGGTGGGTTTACTTTTACTCCTTTTCGGTTTATTCCCATGGTGGCGAAGTGGTTCCTTTCACAGGGAAAGGAATTCAGCAGTCCATGCATTCGGTTTAATGCAGCTTTGGAGAGATGGGATCAGGTAAGTAACTTTCGTTGAAATGTAATTTCGTTTAAAGAAAGTAGACCCGTGTGTGTGTGTGTGTGTGTGTGTGTGTGTGTGTGTGTGTGTATATATATATATATATATATTTATATGTATGTGTGTGTGTGTAGATATATACACATACATACACGCAGACACTGTGTGTATGTATGTATTTATATATATGTATGTATGCTAATATCTAAGATCTGCATATATATATATATATATATATATATATATATAGAGAGAGAGAGAGAGAGAGCTGTATGTTCATTGTGTGTGCGTGTGTGTATGTGTATATATATATATATGTGTGTGTGTGTGTGTGTATGTACACACACACACACATGTATATATGGTTACATATTACATTATCTAAGTTTCAGTACTTCGAATACCATATGATTGAAGTACTAAAACTTTTAAAATGTAAAAAAAAAAAAAAAAAAAAAAAAAAAACAAAAGTAACTGCTGTGAGCAAGGGGGGCTGCACCCCACCCCTACTTAAACATACCAACTCCGAGATCTCACTTTAATGGAGTTAAGCGCAGGAAAGTGGAGGTTTCCCTTTACTATGCTGTAGCGCAATCTCGGAGTTGTTATATTTAAGTAGTGGGGGGTGCAGGGGTGCTTGCCCCCCCCCTGCCTATACCCTTTACTTTTTCTTTTTTTTTTAATAATTTTTTACGAACATTCGAATATTTAATCATTTGATCATTAAAGGTCAACCTTTAGTGATTCGAACGATTGAATATTCGATGTTCCAGTAGGAACCATATATATATATATATATATATATATATATATATATATATATATAGGTATAATATATGTATAATATATGTATATGCAGTAAACTCTCAGTTAACTGGCACCTATGGGGATTGGTAGGTGCCGGATAACTAGTTTCTTTTCGCTTGAGGGTTACTATTAAAAATAGGCCTGACTAATACTGTACCTATACTATTTGTTTGGTTTGACTTGTTTGCAGGTTTTGGGGAGAGAGAATTTATTCATATCTTCCTTTTTAAAACTTTAAAAATCTACGGTATGTTTCTGCTGGGAGAGGAGACAGAAAGTACAACACATGAAAGTTCTGTATTTCTTTGATTTTTTTTCTTTCTGGTTGCTTGAGAGTTCTGGTTGCTTGAGTTCTGGTTTAGTGAGAGTTTAACATGCATGCACGCACATGCACATACACACAGACACACGCATGCACACACAGTGTGTGTGTGTGTGTGTGTGTGTGTGTGTGTGTGTGTGTGTGTGCGCGTTGAACTCTCAGTTAACCGGACTTCCTGATGAGATCCCTAGGGTGTTTTCTGCTATGGATGCAGTCCTTGATGATTTCAAAACAGTAGGGGAGTCCATCTTTGATTCCACCTCAAAGATTCCTTCAATAGTATAGACTTGGACATTGTTTTATCATTCCAGCCTATTGAATGGGTCCAGGAGGAAGTGAACTTGGAAGCCTGGTTAAGGATATAGAAGTGCATTTGCAATTTTAAGGATACAGATGTTGCACTGGACTGGGATGCTGTAGCCCTAGAACCAACACATGCTTTTACAGATCTTCTAGGGTCACCCCCCCCCCCAGTATTTAGGACCTGGAGTGGTGGACATGTCCTTACCCTACCCTTCAACTGGGTGTTCCCTTCCTATGGTCAGACCTGCTACACATGCTGATGATAGTTGTTTCATTGGGAGGATGGGGAGCTCATCCTTTTTGTCCCACTGTACAGGGGATGCTGTCCTCCTTGAAAAGGGGGTAAGCGTGTCAGCCACTTAAAACTTTGTACATTCTTTCTGGACCTTATGTTTCTGATAGGAAATATACCTTTGTGGGTCCTCTGTGAAGCAACCATTCTGATGTTTGCTGCATAAACAAACAGGCAGACCTGCAGGTCATTTCACCTTCTGCAGGAAAATTTGTATGTGGCAGTGGAACATACCTAAAATAATAATTCTCAGCTGTTCACGTCTTGCTTGAAGGGAATTTTGCTGGTGGTTCCCTAAAGCTGCTCCTGCAGTTCTCTCCTACAGTTATGGATTTGGGAGTCATGGCAAGATTAGTTCTTCCAGAAATGAGTCACAACAGATGTTATATTTATCATTCAGGAATTTGTAGTTCTTCACTACTCCCCAGCCCCATTTCTCCTCACCTATGTATTTCAGTGTGGCAGGTCAAGGTGGAGGTCTCTCTGTGGACACATCTCCATCCACTGGCAGGGGTAATTCCTGTATGCACTCCCTCCATTTTCTAAGAGTGTATGTCTCATCATGAAGTTAAATAAGAAGGACCAAAATGGAACCCTGCCACTTCCTTCTGGCCAGGAGGGATATGGATTCAATCTTGCAGATCCTTGTTAAAACAGAAAATCTTCTTAGCTTTAGTCCTTGAAGGCCCCATTGTTTGGGTGACAGTCTGCTTCACCTTAAGGCCAAACTGCGCTGCAGCCCTGCTAGGCCTTCTAACTGTAGTGTTAAAAGGAATTAAAGCTGCCAGTAAGCCTTTGCACCCAACTGATTCACACTTTTAAGTTGGAGAACTTCTCTGCATGGCTAGCTTAAGGTGGTTCTGGCCCACCTCAAACACCTTTGTGATACTGACCTCAGTATTCCATACTCTTTATGCATGCATTGAGGAGTTTTGCCCACCACAATGTTATGAGCAACAGGATTTTTGCACAGCAGTTCTGTCAAAGGGATTTAAATTTCATGATCCTCAGGCTTACACTTCCTTTTTTTTTAATACCCATCATTGTTGACATTTTGTTTCCAGAAGTGGTTTTCCTAATAACTATCATCTTTTCTTCCAGGGCCTCAGTGCTGCAGGCATTCATGTGTAGGAAACCTTGTCTAGTCTTTCTCAAGGTTCAGGTTCCCTTAGAAACAGCTGATATTTCCCCTTGAAAGTGGTGCAGAATTGTTTGAGTCAGATCATTCTTTGTTGGAGGGAGCGAGAGAACCCTTCACAGCCTTGATGTCCACCATCATCTCAGGTTTTACTTGAAATGGGTGAACGAGTTCGGAAGGCAGAACAGCTGTCATTTCCTATTGCTTTAGGCTGAGCAGGGCTGGAAGTTGCCAAACAAATTTCTTCTAAGGGGATTGCTGTGTTACCATTTGCCATCAGAGCTGACTACCTGTTATTTTGTCTAAGTCCACTGCACATAAGGGGTAACAACTTCATGTCCCTGCTTGAGGAATGCCTCTGCTTTGGGCAGTGTGTGCTGTATCAAATCCATTTATCAGTTTACACGGTCAGCAATAATTTTTTTATAGTGTTTTGACTTCAGTAGTCAGATCTTTGGTGTCTTATTACTTTAGGACTCTGCCTTCTGAACCTTTTGGCTGTCTTCCATCTCTTTCCACCATAGTGATTTTACTGCTTGGGATACTTTCCAGTTGTAGATTTTCCAAGAACGATCACTCTAGTGCTAGGTATAGCATATTAGTTTTGTATAGTTGATTTATGTGGTAGTAACTTTCATTGTTAGTTCACAAACATCACCCCCACACCTATCAAATGGCCCCTTCATCTAGTATGTGTTGTAGGAATTATGTACAAGTTAGGAAAGTGTATAGTCATGCTTCATCTGTAAAAAGCATAGTTGTCTGCTTTCCTCTTTTTTTCATACAGATTTGCAGGAGGTATGTTCATTCATTGGTTGAGATCAAATAAAGTTTAGGGGCTACAGTACTCTCCTAAATTACATATACAGTAGCATAAAAAAATGCACATTCCTCCAGACACAGAAGCATCACAAAAAAATAAATAAATTGATGCACCAAGAAGGGTCCTTTTATAGATCAACTGGTACAAAAAGAAGATATTCACTATATCATGTAGGCCTTAATGATGCATTTTCCTTGAAGATGCTTTTCAAGTCCTAAATTAGTTCTTAAGTGGATTTGATCTACTTTGACATTGTGTATGCTCATGATAAGGACTCCTGTCAGTGGGAAGTGGCTACAAACAGACAATCCCCTTCCAGTCTTACTTCTAGATCTTCCTGATGTCCGCAGGTTGGAGTGGTTCGCTAGCCTAAGATAATGGCTGAATCACAACTGTGGAATTCAGACAAGAAAGGTATAGCCAGTTCATGAAACTGAATTACTAACACTGTATGCTGACATTTAATCACTGAACATTTGAGTACAGTTACCCATTTAAAGTTCAGAGGGGACCAGTACTCATTTATTTCCTTGCAGTGGCAAGTAACTGAGTTAGGTAAGATCAGGAAATCAATGAGATATTTGAGACCCCTTAAATATTTATAGCCTTATAAATTGCTGATAGCAATCCCAGTAGCCTTTTTAGGCGGGTAGTGTGATAAGTGGGAGTGGATAATATCACACTGCCTTTCATTTCTGCCTGTCTGTTGCAAGTGGCAAAAGTGAATTTTCTTCATTTCTTTCAGGTTGAAGGAGTTGATCCAGATAATGCCAGGGTCATGGTCAAGCTCGCTGTGGGTGGCAAAATAGTAACAGTCAGTCAGCATGGACTGCGCCTGGTCAATAAGAAAGAGTATGAGAAGTACGGCAAAGATCTAAGTAAGTGAATAGTAATCAGAAGCAAGTGCAAGAGGTCTTGTCACTTTTATCTTTTTTTTCCTCTCTGCAATGCATATGTGTGTTTTTGGTGTCAGGTCATACATAACATTTTATTTCTGTTTTCCAATATTTAGATGATTCTTATGACAAGCACAAGTCCAGGGTTTTGTAAAATGATTTTTGAGAAAAGCTGCAGATGTAAAGCTTGGTGGCTGAAATGATAAACTGTTAGAAACATTGTTAGACTTCTAGATTGCAAACCATTTTTTCATATACAGGATGGGATTTTGTAACCTAGGCAAATATTTTTGTGTAGTATGTTGCTTCACAGAACTAATGGTTTAAAATCCTCCACAAGTTGTGTTACGTTTTGGCCCTCGACTGAAAACGGTACTGAATGAATAGAAGGCTTTCTCATCTACAGGTCAGCGCCCTGTTGTGCAAAGCAGTTTTTCATGTACAATATGGAATTTTGGTAATATCGGCAGATGTTTTTTACATAGTATGTTGTTGCACAGAACTAACTGTTTAAAACCCTCCACATGTAACATTACGTTTTGGAAACTGAGAGAGTGCTGAAAGACTGGAAGGCTTTCTTAGCTACAGGTCAGTGCCTTGTAATGCACACTTGCATGCTGCTGTTTTCAGATTGTGTCCGCAGTTTACCTCAAGATAATATAGTCTGATTTTGTATTGCAAGATGCACAGTAACATGGTCATCATTTAAATGTAAAAAAAGGAAGCTTGTTTGAGTGTAGAGATATTATGTTATCTAACCAAGTTTGAGTGTTTACAGTGGGACTTGCTGTGTAACTGCTAGTCTTAATCCATCCACAACTTCTTCCCATTTTTGCACATGGGGTCAGGGTGTCACTTCAACAGTGGCAATCCTCTAGAGCCAAGGTTTATACCGCCAGGTGGCTAGCCCTGCTGTGGTAGATGTTCTTCGTGTTTCACTGTTGCAGTCATCGCACGTGGGTTATCTGCCTTCAGGTAACCCTCAGTCGGCCCGAATAACAGTGTCTTGGGATTTCTGTGTTGGATGCTGTCGCCTCTTCCATGATGTCAGGTTTTCAGGGGTATAAAACAGGCAGCCGGCACCATTACATCAGTCTTTCTTGCCGAGAAGCAGCCCGAAGCAGAAGCAGTTTGCAAGCGCCAGTCGGCCGCTAACTGAAATTTTCGTTTCTCGAGTTTCAAACCTGAAGTCTTCTAAAGCTAAGTACCCCGTTGGGGATCCTTTTTTCTTGCTCTAACCCATGTCATAAAAAGTTAACAATTGTCTTGCCTGTGGAAAGCAAATACCTCACAGAGATTTTCATTCTTACTGCGTCACCTGTTTAGGCCCAGACCACGATGTCCCTCGCTGTCCCTTGCTGTCAGTTTTGTGCATTGTTTAATGCCCAAACCATTCATCATCGGGCTGTCTTTGTCACTAAATTTTTTCGCTGTCGTTCTTCATATTCTGAAATGGCTTCGATAAGCCATCCGACTACCGATCTTCCAAAAATAAAATGTAAAGATAAAGACAGAGACAGACCGCATAGGTCTAAAACTGCCGACAATGCTTCTGTTAAGCTAGTCGCCAGTCCGCCGGTGCTCAGTGAGGTGCCTTTGCAGCCCCTGATGCCCGCTTCTACATATTCACAGGCCTATGCTGAGACCCATTCGGAGTCCGGTATGCCGCAAGATGCTTTTTCGAGTATGGAACCTGCTGATGTCCTTCATGGATGCATCTGCAGTCATAACAAATGGGTTGTCCTGTCGTCAGGCAGCCCTTCGGTCGGCCGGATTCCAAAGTCTGGGTCCGGCTTCGGCTGATGTCGCATTTCACCCGACGTCATCTCTGCTGGTCTTCGGGTATAAAGGCATCAGCCGACGCCATTTTCCTCAGTCTTTCTTGCCGCGTGGCGCCCGAAGCAGAAGCTGTTCGCAAGTGCCGGTCGGTCAGATCCAGAGATTACTACTACCGAATACTACTTCGAAGACTTCTAAAAGCTAAGTACCCCGTTGGGGACTCTTTCTTGCCTCAGCCAATGTCAGAAAAAGTCAATAACTGTTTAACTTGTGGGAAACAAATACCTCATAAAGATTTCCACTCTTACTGTCTGCCTTGCTTAGGCCCAGACCACGACGTATCAGCCTGTTCGGCCTGTGCTTCCTTCAACCGACGAACGCTTAGGCGTCGGTCGGAGTTTGCTGAACAGTTTTTCGGCTCAGATTTTGCGTACATTATGCCGTCGGATCCTCCGACTACCCAAATTGTTAAAAAACGCAAAGAAAAAGACAGACACTCGCGGTCCGCGGTTTCGGCCGAAACCACGGTTAAGCAAGCCGCGAGTGTCTCGGTTTCGGCCAAAACCGAGAAAACTGGTCAATCTTCAGCCGAATCCATGACTACTACTGAGGCTCCTGCTACCTTACTTGAATCGGCCTCAGAAATTTTGCCTACAACTGTGGTTCCTAGTGATTTATCAGACACCATCCCTTTGGATGTCTCTACCCCAGCACGTGGTGCTGCTAGGCCTCCTGCAGCCATGTCTATTAAGGCCTTTGCCAGGGCTAAAGCAGCCAAATCTGCTAAATCAGTGCCTGTTAAGCCCCCCTCACACAGACCCACTTCTAGTTCACAAATGCTTACTCTGGCAGAAGATTTAATATCCTTAATTAGGGGATCCCAATCTCACCCAGACAGGGCCTCTCAGCCCCCAGAAAAGAGACCTAGAGCAGAGCCCCCCGAGCCAGTGTCCTCTGATGATTCTGCGGATAACTCAGACATTACAGACCAGCCAGAGGCTCCTTTTTCTACTTATGAAGATTCCGATGCTGAAGAATCCATTCCAGCTGCCTCTCCACCAAAGGAATTTTCCTTTGGGGAAACCTTACATGCCATGAGAGAACAATTCCAATGGCAGGGACAAGATTTCTCAGATTCAAGGAAAAGGCTTAGGACTTTTCTGCACTTACCACAACATAGGCCCTTAGCTATACCTCCTGTACTGCCTGTTGTGGATGATGCATTTAATGATGTCTGCACTGCTCCTGATTCTTTACCTCCAGCCCCTGCCAAACCAGATAGATTTTACAGGGTGCCAGACACTCATCACCACCTATACAAGGCCCCACTTGCAGACCCCGAAACTATATCCCAGGGGCCTAAGGCAGTAGCCTCGACCACAGCAAAACCCTATTCCTTCTGAAAGGGAATCCAGGTCCTTAGAGAGATGGGGGAAAAAGTTTACACCTCTGCTACTCTCTCAGCTAGAGCTTTAAACTGTCAGTTTCATATGATCCAATACCAAGAGTTTATGCTTGATCAGTTAACTAAAAACTGTCCTCTGATGAATCTTTAGATAAGAAATATGTATTAGAAATGGTGAATAACATCCAACAGGTTAGTAACCATTCCTTAAAATGTGGCTATGATGCACTGGAGGCTTCATTTAGATCAGCCATGACTGGCACAGTGATAAGAAGGCATGCATGGTTGAAAGAACAGGTCTTACTGGATCATGTTAAAGCAAAGCTATTAGATGCTCCTATGGATAAGGCCAGTCTATTTGGTACACCTGCCCAGCAGGTAATGAAGAAAATGGAAGAAAAGGCAAAATCTGTACAAACAGTTAAAGATTTCTTACAGGTTCAGCCCCCAAGGTTTAGCAGGAACTGGCCTGCCAAAAATTGGCCCTTTCCTGACTCCACAAGATCCCAAAGGGGCAGGAATAGACGCTCTAGAGGCAGAAATCAATCCAGAGGAGGTGCCTACAGAGGACGACAGTGGCAAGGCAATAACCGAGGCACAGACACAACCACTGCCACTGCAACAGGACAATCACAGTGACTTGGCTCTGACTCCGCCTACCAGGGAGCAAATAGCAGCACCATTAGGCGGAAAGTTAGCCTTATTTTCGAAAAATTGGCACTATATCACAAAAGACAAGTGGATTTTGCAAACCATAGACCAAGGCTACCGGATCCACTTCCACACCTTACCAGTAAAAAGAGGAACGCCAAACCTGCCTCCAAATCAAAAAATAGAAGCTCTGCAGCAGATAGCGGAATTAACAAAGATGAGAGCTGTGGAAAGAGTACCAATAACAGAACAGGGCAAAGGATTCTACTCCAGACTCTTCCTAGTGCCAAGAAAAGAGAAAAGTTGGAGACCTATTCTCGACCTGTCCATCTTAAACACATACATCATTGTCCCAAAATTCAAAATGCTGACCCTACAGCAACTTCTTCCCATGCTGGGCAAGGAGTGTTGGCTGGTAACTCTAGATCTCAAGGAGGCATACCTGCACGTCCCCATTCGACCAAATTGCAGAAGATACCTCAGATTTCTTGCAGGATCAGAGCATTATCAATTCTCAGCATTGCCCTTTGGCTTATCTACTGCGCCCAGAGTATTCACAAAATGCCTGGCATCAGTAATCGCTCACTGCAGAGTACAGGGAATCCAAATTTATCCATACCTGGACTGCCTGTTACAAGCGGACAAAAAAAGCAAGCTGACAACAGATTTACAAAGGGTCATTTACTTGCTACAAGCCCTGGGATACACAGTCAATTTACAAAAGTCAAGGCTGATACCATCCCAAACAAGAACATTCTTGGGCGCGGAATTGGACACAGTAAAACAAATGGCATTCCTAACTGCAGAAAAACAAAAAGAGCTCCCTCTTTACTTCTTGGCATTAACAAAGCAGAACAAACTAACAGCAAGAAAAGTTCTGCAGGCCTTGGGCTTCATGGCATCATGCATAATCTTGGTCCCACATGCCAGACTGCATATGAGAAAGCTACAGTGGTACCTAAAGAATTTATGGTCTCAGCACAGGCACAGCTTAGAAACAGAAATACCACTAATCCCATGCCTAAAACAGGAGTTCCTATGGTGGGCTCAAGCATGCCAGTCAAACCCAGGCTTACCCTTCCACAACTTTCGAGCAAGCCAAACCATCACAACGGACGCCTCAGACCTAGGATGGGGGGGCGCACATGTTGGACAAATGCATACAAGGATTGTGGACTCAAGACCAGCTGCACCTGCACATAAACCAAAAAGAAATGCTGGCAGTAAAACTGGCAATCCAAAATTCAGACCATTCCTCAAAGAAGGCCATTTGATGATAAGGACAGACAACACCACAGTCATGTGGTACATCAACAAACAGGGAGGCACTCATTCATACCCCCTATGCAGAATGACTTTGGACCTTTGGAATCTGGCTCTCAGCTACAACATCCAGTTACAGGCAATATTTGTGCCGGGAAAAGAGAACACCCTAGCAGACATGTTAAGCAGAACCACCTCGGATGCTCACGAATGGATGCTACACCCGGACATCTTCAAGGCCATCACAAAGAAATGGGAATGCCACAAATAGATCTATTCGCTTCCCCACTCAATCACCAGCTCAAAAATTCTGCACAAGGACATTCCACCCACTTGCATGGAAGGTGGACTCTCTATCCTTCAGCTGGAAAGGCCTGACAGCATATGCATTTCCACCTCTTCCCTTGATGCACAAGGTACTACTGAAAATCAAAGAGGAACGTCCAAGGATAATCCTGATAGCTCCGAACTGGCCAAGACAACACTGGTACCCATTGCTGAGGAGCATGTCTCGGGAGAAAATGTGGTCAATACCCTAATGCCTTTGATGTTAACTCAGAACAACTACAACATCATGCATCCAAACCTAAAAACCTTGCAACTGACTGCCTGGAACATCACATAGCAGCAACTAACCCAGACCTTTCCCAAAGGGTTAAAGACATTATCCTTGAAGCCCGCAGACCTTCAACAAGAAGGAACTATGCAGGAAAATGGAAAAGTTTGTCATTTGGAGTACTGAAAGAGGAAAAGATGTGTCGAACATAGATATTGCTAACATTCTGGAGTACTTGGCAGAGCTTCTACATACAGGCCTGTCCTATTCCTCCATCAAGATACATGCATCAGCTATTTCAGCAGAATACAGCTTTGATCCACCTGTCTTTTCACATCCTCTACTCAGGCAGTTCCTCAGAGGGATCAAGAATGTAAAACCTCCTAGGAAACCACCATTACCAGCATGGGACTTGAACTTTGTGCTAGAAAAGTTGACACTCCCTCCGTTTGAACCAGCAGCAACAGCAGATGTTAAGTTGTCTATCTCGCCTTCATTCTTGCTGGATGGGTTCGGAGCCGACCTCGGCTCCGACTCGGCCACTCTAAAGCTCGAGAGTTGGTTCCACCGGCTCGAGGCTCCCCTTATATCCCACAATGCTAGGCGAGAGTTACCTCAGATCTCGTTTGCCGCTACAGCTTCGAGGTTGGTTTTCTACCGGTTCCTGGTAAGTTTTAGCTTTTTCTATAAAAAGTTACTCTTGTTTCCCCTTTTTTAGTTTAATTATTCCTAAATTAGTGTAGTTCATTAAACTCTATCCCCGAACCTATTTTCTTCCCGTTTCTTGTCAAAAGAACTTTTAGTTCTTCCCTTGGGCCTTAGGCCTTCCCTTCCCTAGGGAGTGTTTGTGTAGTGTACTACTGCTTATTGTACTTATTTTTAGTATATTTTTACTATAATTGTGTTTTTTGACAGGGTATAACTGGTGTGTTTGAGTGTGTGTTTGTGTTCACCAGTTAGGCTATGTCTAAAGAAGCAAAGGTCTCCGGATTCAAGAAGTGTGATGCGTGCTGTCAGAAAATGTCTCTGACAGACGCTCACACTTCTTGTGTCTATTGTCTGGGGCCTTTGCACCTGCAGGACTCCTGTGCTGTCTGCCATGGATTCAGCCCCAGGGTCCTGCAGGAAAGAAAAACAAGCTTATTTTGAGAGGCTTGTTGAAGCCTGAGGATTCCCTGTCTGTCTCAACAGGAAGCCCTCCAAGGCATCGAGGTCTTCGGCTCCGCTTCTGAGCCGAGACCTCAGGTTGTTCAACCTTTGCCTTTATCGGCTCGGCTGGAGCCGATAAGACTCAGTCCACAGTTTCTGTGGCTCGCTCCGGCCGGAGCCGAGGTTATCGAGGTACCCGTGTCGGCTCCGACAAGATCTTGAGCCGACAACCAGAAAGAGGTCTAGGTCACCTTCTCTTGGCTCCGTTCATTCGGCTCCAGGTTCTCCCCTGCTGTCTGAACGGAGCCAAAGGTCTCATTCCTCTAGGTCATCGAGGTTGTCCGATCATGACCTTCAGAGGGTAGTGAGTCGACTACTCAAGTCTGAGGCACTGGCCCAGATGCTTCAGAGCCCGACTCATCAGTCGGTGCCTGTCCCGGTCCATCAACTCCTTCCTCCTTCGACTCTTTTGAGCTCGGAGCCGGGTCGTCGGAACCGAGACTGTGGTCACCTCGGAGCCGAGACAATTGTCTTCGGCTCCGTCGTCGGCTCCGTTTTCTTCCATGGAGGAATCTCGGCGCCGGACTTCCCTCGTCGGCTCCGAGGGGTGAGTGGCATCGGACCCTTGTCCGACCCCCTCTCCCTCTCGGTGCTTCGGCGCTGGTGAGTTCGGCTCCGACATCGGCCTCGGAGCCATCACTGTCGGTGCCGAGGGGTGTCTTTAGCTCCTCGGAGCGGGGACCTCTGGCTCTGCCTGACAGGGGTGCTTTCGAGGTCATGCGGAGTGTGTTAGAGCCTGGCTCTACTCCACAGTCGGCTCCGTCAGCCCCTCCCTCTATGCTGCCTCAGGGTAAGTCGACTCACTCCCTCATCCCGGACCGCAGAGAGCCAACTCCTCAGGAGCCCCTGTGGGGATTTCATCCTCTTCCGAGGCCTCTCCTGATTTGGCAGAAGAGCCCCCTCGGAAGAGGAAGTGCAAGAGGAAGCACATTGACTCACCCGAGTCTATCACGTCCGACACAGATCTGGATGATTCCGAGGGTTCCCCCCGTTCCCCTTCTGAAGATGTCTCATTTGCAGACATTCTGGAGATCCTTAAACAGAGGGGAAATTGGCCAGCCCTCAACCCTTCGGAGGACGAATCTGTGTATCTTGAGGCATTTGGCTCTCGTCCTTCCACCTCCTGGGTGTCCCCCTTCGACCCCCTCATGCAGGTGGTTGCTAAAAGGCATGGACGGCTCCTGATTCAGTGGACCCCACTCCCAGGAGACCCTCCAAATTCATCACAGCTCCAGCAGACAAGGAATTTTTATCAAAAGGAGTCTCTGTGGATGCTATGGTGGTAGCTGCCGCCACAAAGAAGGAACTGGCTGATCCTTCAGTGCCTGTCCATCCACCTAACAAGGAATCTAGGTCCATGGATAGGTACAGGAAGCGGATGTTCTCCTCAGCGACATTTACTATGCGTTCGCTGAATTACCTGTGCCATTTCACTCGTCTTCAAAGGGACTTGATCAAAGAAGCGAGTGAAATGCTTAAGGACCCTACAGCTGCGGGGTTCCAAGAAAAAATGAACACGCAGCTGGCTATCCTTAATTCTATTTCCAACTCCTCCATGCGCCTCCTCTCTTATGCGGCCGATGGAGCGAGCAGAGCCGCAGGAACAGGGTAGCCTTACGTAGGCACGCCTGGATGCGGCTATGCAATTTTGCGGAACCTTTCAAGACGTCTTTCACAAACTCCCCTTTTGATGGATCATCCCTTTTTGGTCCACAAGTGAAAGAAACCCTGACTAGGTGCTAGACAGATGGCAAGACCCTTTCTGCCGGAGTCCGTTTTCCACTCCTTCTAGGCCTTACCCCAAAGGCCAGAAGGGGAAAGATGTGGTTCCGTAAACAATCTCAAGGGACTTCGCCTGACGACAGAGTCGGTTCCCGCCAGAGGCAGAGGGGAACAACAATGGTAGACGTCGCCCTAGAGGCAGAGGGGGTCCGCAGAACCAGGGCAATCGAGAAACGTCTTCCGATAAGCCCTTTCAGCATCCCTGAGGTGTTGCCCGACTGCCCATCTCCGAGGCAGTCGGGGGAAGATTGTCACTGTACCCAGAAGCCTGGCTATCCTTGACACAAGACAAATGGGTACAGTCCATCATTTCCGAAGGCTATTCTATTCCCTTTCTTCGTTTTCCAAGTCAATCAAAAAAATCCCTTCCAGAAGTTCCACCCGCTCAAAGGGATATAGCAGCTTTGGAGATTTCAAAACTGCTTGCAAAAAGAGCTATTCAGCCAGTGCCAGCAGACCAACTAGGATCCGGAATCTACTCAAGGTTCTTTTTAGTTCCAAAGAAAACAGGAGACTGGAGACCAATTTTGGATCTCAGTATCTTGAACAGATCGGTCAAGAAAACAAGATTTCGGATGGTCACGCTGCAATCCATTCTTCCCCTATTGGGAAAAGGAAACTGGATGTGCTCTATAGACCTTCAGGACGCGTACTATCACATAAAAATGAACAGGCGCTCCAGAAGATTCCTCCGCTTCAGGCTGGGAACCAGTCATTTTCAATTCAGGGCCCTGCCCTTTGGTCTCACCACTGCCCCCCGGGTGTTTACCAAATGCATGGCAGTGGTAGCTTCTCACCTGAGACGACAAGGATTCCAGGTGTTTCCATATTTGGACGACTGGCTCCTCACAGCTCCCACCAAGTATCTCCTCTTGATGGCCAGAGATTACACTTTTCGCGTCTGTCAAAAACTGGGTATCTCAATAAATTGCGAAAAGTCTGTTTTGTCGCCTTGTCGTACTATTACCTACATAGGCGCAAATTTAGATACTGTAAACATGTCTGCAACACTAACGAACCAAAGGATATCAGACATTCAAAAATTGGTGTCTCTTCTTCTCAACAACAACAGAGCCAAGGCCAGGTTAGTTCTAAAGGTGTTGGGAATCATGGCAGCGGCCATACCTCTCCTCCCATTGGCCAGATACCACATGCGGATCCTTCAGTGGATGCTTTTTCTCAATGGTCATACCAGGAACTTCCAATGTCTCACACCATTATGATCATGCAAGCGTGCAAAAGCATCTCATGTGGTGGATGTCTTCCCCCCAGCTCCTGTTGGGGAGACCATTTGTTCCACCTCCTCCGGTTGCTACTCTGACAACGGATGCCTCCCTGATCGGGTGGGCGCGCCATTATCAGGGCAGGACAGTCCAGGGCACATGGCAACCAAACGAATGCCACTTGCACATAAATGTTCTGGAGATGAGAGCAGTGCTTTTAGCGTTGCAAGCCCTTCAAGACTCTCTTCCCTTGGGAACGATTGCAATCCAGACAGACAATATGTCTGTAGTGTGGTACATCAACAAACAAGGCGGAACCAGATCATACCCCCTGTGTCGAGAAGCACTCAGACTGTGGCAATGGGCGATTTCTTCTCAGTGTTTTCTGATAGCAACGCACATCCCCGGGAAGTCCAATCACATTGCGGACAAGTTGAGCAGAGCTATCCTCATGCCTCACGAGTGGTCTCTGAAAGACTCTGTAGTGAGAGAAATATTTCTCAAGTGGGGTCAGCCTTGCTGCGATCTTTTTGCTACTCCCCAAAACAGCAAGTGCAGAGAGTACTTCACTCTATTCCCTTTACCAGGCCAACCCAGCAGGGACGCTAGTCCAAGTTTGGCCCCGGGGACTTCTGTATGCATTTCCTCCTTTCCCACTGATCTCTCAAGTAATACAGAAAGCTATCGCTCAGAAGGCCTCATTGATTCTCATTGCTCCTTACTGGCCTCGACAAGTGTGGTTCCCCTTTCTACATCGATTTCTTTTGGGCGACCGTGGAATCTGGACCTAGTTCCAGATCTTTTGATCCATCAGTCGGGTCAGTTTCATCGCTCCCTCCCCTCTCTGAACCTCACTGCTTGGTTCCTCCACTTCCAACCGTAGCCAGGCTTCCTCAATTATCTCACTCTGTTAGAGATATTTTGATAGCTTCCCATAAATCTTCCACTCGAAAGATTTATTTGAGTAAGTGGAAGCGCTTCTCATATTGGGCTCAAGAAAGGACATAGATCCTTTCACCGCTTCCATCCAACTAGTCCTTGATTTTCTAGCTGAACTCTTCCATGCAGGTTCATCTCCATCTACTCTTAAGGTTCAATTGGCAGCTATTTCTAATTTTCATGTGGGTATTTCTGAATCTGCCCTAATGTCCCACAAACTCTGCAAAGCTTTTTTGAAAGGAGTTTTTCTTCTCAGACCTCCTGTAAGAAATCCTCCTTCTCCTTGGGACCTAAATTTAGTTCTTGCTTCTTTGATTCTTTCCCCTTTCGAACCTGCAGCTTCATGTTCCTTAAAGTTATTATCATGGAAAACTCTCTTTCTGGTGGCTATCACATCAGCTAGAAGAATTTCAGAACTTCAAGCACTCAGTTGTCGTTCTCCTTACCTTGTGTTTCATAAGGACAGAGTTTCCTTACGAACTAACCCGTCCTTTTGCCTAAGGTGGTTTCAACATCAAATCTAAACCAATGCATTGACCTCCTGTCTTTTTCCGGAGTATTCAAATAGGTCTGAACAAAATTACACTACCTGGATGTTCATCGTCAATTAAGGTACTACTTGGACAGGACGAAACTATTCAGAAAATCTGATCAGCTGTTTGTCTCCTATGCGGGAAAGCAGAAAGGGACTTCCAGTTTCAAAGGTATCTTTATCCAGATGGCTAACATCTCTGATTACCCTTGTTTATGAGATTAGACACCAAAAACTGCCTAATAAACCCAAAGCCCATTCCACCAGAGCTTTGGCTACTTCTCTAGCCTTCCAAGACAGACTGCCTATTGACACCATTTGTGCAGCGGCTACTTGGGCTACTCCTCACACTTTTATTTCCCATTATAAGTTGGATTTAGCTTCTAGGCATAGAGCTAATTTTGGTTCCACTGTTCTCAGGAGTCTGTTCCGTTAGGCCACCGGGACAAGGTGCTAGGGACGGTCCCATCCAGCAAGAATGAAGGCGAGATAGACAACTTAACATATAGAAGTTATGTTCTTACCATAACGTTCCATGTTAGTTGTCTTCTTCTCGCCTTCTTCTTGCGTCCCACCCTCCTTCCCCCTGGCCTGGACAGACCTAGAGGAGTTGTGATCGTGACCTCTCTTTCTACCACCTCTTTCTTAGCTATATGCTATTATGCATATTTCTTGTTTCAGGATGTAGGTCACCCTTCTTCTCCCTGTTGTTAGAGGTGGACTCTGTTATAGTTATTCTGTTTTATCCTGTTACTATCATAAGCTGGGGTTAGCTTACAAACGAGATCTGAGGTAACTCTCGCCTAGCATTGTGGGATATAAGGGGAGCCTCGAGCCGGTGGAACCAACTCTCGAGCTTTAGAGTGGCCGAGTCGGAGCCGAGGTCGGCTCCGAACCCATCCAGCAAGAAGAAGGCGAGAAGAAGACAACTAACATGGAACGTTATGGTAAGAACATAACTTCTATATCTACAACACCTGTCATGGAAAACTGCTTTCCTACTGGCAATTACCTCAGCAAGGAGGGTTTCGGAACTACAGGCCTTAATGGCAGTGCAACCCTTCCTAATCTTCCATCAAGATAGGGTGTCCATGAGAACTAATCCTACATTTATGTCTAAGGTGGTATCCAGAGTGTCTTTAAACCAGGCAATCCACCTACCTACCTTCTTTCCCAATCCACAAAACAGGGGGGAAAGAATGCTGCATACCTTGGATGTACATAGACAGTTACGCTACTACCTGGACAGAACCAAAAGTAACAGAAAAACTGACCAGCTTTTTGTAGCCTATGCAACAGGAAGGGAAGGAAAAGCAATTTCCAAACAGACAATCTCCAAATGGATAGGAAATTGCATAAGATTCTGTTACTCCTACCATGGAAAACCAATTCCACAGAACATAAGACCTCATTCTACAAGGGCTACAGCCACTACCACAGCTTTCTTACGAGGAGTGGCAACCAAGGACATTATTGAGGCGGCTACTTGGACCTCCGTGCATACATTTGCCAAGCATTATAATTTACCTCTATACTCTAGATCCTGAGCAGGGTTTGCCACTGCTGTACTGCAAGGGATCCTAACTACACCATAATTTTCTTCCTCCTCCCCTAGTTTGGCTATGGTATTCTACCCATTTGTTATGACTGCAGATGCATCCATGAAGGACATAGTACAGTTTTGTACCTACCATAAATGTAGATGTCCGAACTGGATAGCATCTGCAGTCAGGATTACCCTCCCTCCTTCCCCTCTGTGGTACTCCTAGGGTATTTACCCTCCTAATAGCTAGCTGGGGGGGGGGGTCTCTTATGGTGTATTTGTTTGTATATATGTACATACATGCTTATTTTTTGTGTTTGCCTTCTACTTTTTGGAAACATTGGCATTTATCCAAAATTTAGCCTTCCAAGAGGGCAACTGGCATCTGGGGCAAGAAACACTGAGGAAAATGGCGTCTGCTGATGCCTTTATACCCGAAGACCAGCAGAGATGACGTCGGGTGAAGTGCGACATCAGCCGAAGCCAGACCCAGACTTTGGAATCCGGCCGACCGAAGGGCTGCCTGACGACAGGACAACCCATTTGTTATGACTGCAGATGCTATCCAGTTCGGACATCTACATTTATGGTAGGTACAAAACTGTACTATGTCTCTACCTTGGATGTGTCCGAGCCGCTGTGCAGGCACTGGCTTCTGCAGGTGTATTCCAACCTACAGATGTTCGAATTAAACTGACAACTTCGTTTTTAGCTAAAACTACCTAGTTTCTCAGGCCCAGAGTACGCACTACGCCTAGAAAACAGACGACCAAAGCGCATGCTCAAGCTCCCATGCCACAAAAAACAGTGCTTAGAATGGCTGAAGACCTTATTACCCTAATTTAGGGGAAGCCAGCCTTCCCCTGATTCTACAGACCAGGAGTCCGATGACTGTGACCCTTCTGATTACCAGGACATACCCTTATCAACCTATGAGATTTCAAATGCAGAGGAATCCATTCCCTCTGCCTCCCCTACAGAGGAATTTTTTTTTGGTGAAACCTTGCATACGTTGAGAGAGCATTTCCTCTGGGAATGCCAGGACTACCCTCAGTCCAAAAAGAGACTCTGAGAATTTTTAGTGTTGCCTCAGCACAGGCCTCTAGCTATACCCCCTGTCCTGGATGGTTGTAGATGATGTCTTCATGGAATCCAGTCTTACTCCAGAAACTTTACCACCGGCCCCTAGGAAACCTGGCAGGTACTACAGAGTAC
The DNA here is from genome assembly GCF_019279795.1 of Protopterus annectens. Lineage (NCBI taxonomy): Eukaryota > Metazoa > Chordata > Ceratodontiformes > Protopteridae > Protopterus > Protopterus annectens. Next base: position 732,729,044 of record NC_056741.1, on the reverse strand, counting down.
CTGATTCTCACAAATTTCTCTTTAAGAATCCTACTGCAGATCCAGAGACCATTTCCCAGGGACCTAAAGATATTAAGGCTACTACAGCCAAAAACCCTTCCCCGTCAGACAGGGATTACAGAGCTTTAGACGGATGGGGTAAGAAGATGTATACCTCTGCAACTCTTGCCATCAGGGCATTGAATTGCCAGTTTCACATGTTGAAGTACCAGCAACATATTATGGAACTAATTAAACAAAAAATGGTGTTACTTCCAGATTGTGCAGAAAATAAAGATTTACAAGAGTTAATGCATTTTGTAAGCAAAGTTAGTAAGCATACTTTGCAGTGTGGTTTTGATGCCCTAGAAGCATCTTGCAGGGCTGCAGTCACTGGGTCTGTACTGAGAAGGCATGCTTGGCTGAAAGAACAAACCTTGCCAGATCATGTCAAATCAAAATTACTAGATGCTCCTTTATATAAGGACTGTTTGTTTGACACCAAAGCAGAAGAGGTTCTTAAAAAGATGGAAGAAAAAGCTAAATCTATGCAAACTGTTAAAGAATTCTTACAAGTGCAGCCACCTAGATTCAGTAGGCATTGGCCTTCTAAAAACTGATCCTTTCCAGCCCCTTCCAGGCCTTCTCAGCCCAAACCCAGGGGCAACAGATCACCCAGACTACAGTGTCAGGGTATGCAGAGATCTAAGCAATGGTGTGCCCCCACCTCAAAAACAGGGAGTGGTAAGCCACCCCTTATGGAAAATGTTCACAATGACTTTTCAATTGTCCTTCCCAGTCCTGCCCAGTTACTTGCGCCCCTAGGAGGAAACCTTGTCCTTCATGCAAAAAACTGGATGTCTATTAATCAGGACCGATGAGTCCTAAACATCGTTTCCCAGGGGTACAGATTCTACTTCCATTTACTTCCAACCCCAAGCGGGTTTCCCAACCTTCCTCCAAACCAGTGGGCAGAGACTCAAAAGCAAGTACTTATCTTGTTCCAGTAGAACAAAGGAGACAGGGTTTCTACTCCAGACTGTTTCTGGTGCCCAGAAAAGACGGCTCTTGGCACCCTATCCTGGATCTATCAGTTCTCCAACACCTTTCTGGTGGTCCCAAAATTCAAAATGCTTACCCTGCAACAGCTTCTCCCTATGCTAGCCAAAGATGCCTGGTTAGTCACCCCTGACTTAAAAGAAGCTTATCTGCACATCCCCCATAACGGAGTCTTGCAGAAAATATCTACGCTTCAGGGCAGGCTCTATGCACTATCAATTCTCTGCATTTTCCTTTGGCTTATCTACTGCGCCCAGAGTATTAACAAAGTGCCTGGCTCCAGCCATTGCATATTGCAGGCAGAGAAATATCCAAATTTTCCCATACTTGGACGATTGCCTGATTCAGGCGGACAGTCAGGAATTGCTACTTCAGCACCTGGCATTTGTAAAAAGACTCCTAACTTCATTGGGGTACACCATCAACGAAAAGAAATCACAACTGGTGCCCAGTCAAAAAATTGTATTCCTGGGAGCAAGCTTGAACACAACTTCCCAGATGGCATTTCTCACTCCAGAAAAACAGGTCTATTTGACCAACTACTTCAAACAAATGGCCATCAAAACCCAGCTAATCTGCAAGGAAAATACTGCAAGCCCTAGGGTTCATGGCCTCAGGCATTCTGCTAATTCCATATGCAAGACTGCATATGAGGAAACTTCAGTGGTATTTAAAAAGTCTTTGGTGCCAACATTCTCAAGTCCTGGAAACAGTCATTCCTATCATACCTTGTCTAAGGGCAGATTTCCTTTGGTGGGCAGAAGCATGCAACCACAACAAAGGAATGCCTTTCACTCAACCCCCTCGCCACCTAAACCTTGACAACAGACGCATCAGACTATGCATGGGGGGCTCACATGGCAGGTTAATGCATTCAGGGCAAGTGGAGACCAGGACAAAGTTTCCTGCACATCAGTCAAAAAGAGATGCTAGCTGTACAAAATGCTCTGACGGCCTCCAAATACCTAATCCTTCCAAGACAGCTGCTGATAAAAACAGACAACACCACAGTTATGTGGTACATAAACAAGCAGGGGAGACCCCATTCTTACCCACTCTGCAGGTTAGCAGTGACCCTATGGAACACAGCCTTGAGCAACCAAGTGCATCTACAAGCTCAATTCCTGCCAGGCAAACAAAATTCACTGGCAGACGACTTAAGTAGAAATCTACTAGACCCACACGAGTGGAAATTGGAGCCCAACACCTTCAACCCTCTAATCCAGCGGTGGGGGGCACCGGAGGTAGACCTGTTTGCCTCCCCCGAGAACCACCAGTTGAGCAAATTCTGCACCAGGAACCCTCACAGCAGGGCCTGGAAGGTGGATGCCCTATCCTTCAAATGGGAAAACCTGTCAATTTATGCCTTTCCCCCTCTGCCCCTCCTCTCAAAAGTACTATTCAAGATCAAACAGGATAGGCCAAGGGCAATTCTTATTCCCCCAGACTGGCCACGCCAGCACTGGCACCCACTCTTACACAGTCTGACAACAGTGCCACCCTGGCAACTTCACCAGACAACTTCCCTGCTCTCTCAGCAGGAGGGACAGATTTTGCATCCACAGTTACAAACCCTTAACCTTGCAGCCTGGCTTATCCTCTGAATACACCACCAGCAACCCTCAGCAAACTGGTGCTGGATGTCATTCTTGAGGCCAGAAGGCCTAGTACTAGGAAATCCTATGCTGAAAAGTGGAAAAGATATTGTTGTTGGAATCAGTCTCAAGGAAAGGACACAGCAGTGCCCTCCTTTCCTCAAATCCTGGATTACCTAGCAGAGCTACTCCACAGAAGCCTATCCTTCTCCTCCATTAAGATTCATGCCTCTGCCATCTCAACTCATTATAATACTGAGCCACCTCTATTTTCTACCCTCTCATCAAACAGTTCCTGAAAGGGGCTAACAACTTAAGGCCCCCTAGGAGAGCACCCACCCCTGCCTGAGACCTTAACTTTGTACTGGAAAAGATCTCACTTCCCCCTTTTGAACCTGCTGCTTCAGCAGAGTTAAAATTCCTCTCTTGGAAAACAGCCTTGCTTTTAGCCATAACTTCAGCAAGAAGAGTGTCTGAGTTACAGGCACTAATGGCTGTGGAACCCTTCATTATTTTCCATGCTGACAGGGTTTCCCTCAGGACTAACCCATCCTTTACGCCTAAGGTAGTGTCCAGTGTGGCTTTAAACCAATCCATCCATAGGTTCATAGGTTGGTACTAGGCTATCGGCCCTAGGGCCTATGCAAGCCTAGCCATAACAATTCCCAATCCCCTGGATATTTCTTCCCACAATATTTACTTCTCTGGGCCCCTGTCTAGCAAGGTGACTAACATGATCCCCGGGGTGAATTTTCTATCTCCCATTCAATCATCAAGGTTCCTTTTGAAGAGGGCCAATGAGGCGCTCTGCTTGACATGTATGGGCAGTCTATTCCAGAGTATGGGGAGTCTCTGGGTCAGGAACCTATCCCTCCAGCATGTTTTGTTCATTGTGATGGCAAGATTTAGATCCCTGGAGCGTGTGGCTCTGAGGGATTAGGATTTCTGTAAGTGGAACATGTCCAACAGCTCAGGGTTTGACATGGCCTTGTATGTTAAGCAGAGATCGCCTCTGAATAGACAATATGCCACAGAGTATAGCTGGAGTTTTTTTTTAGACGGTCAGCATATGGCATCTACTTTAGGCCTGTGATTCTTTTAGTGAGGTATTTCTGTGGCCTTTCCAGCTGTTGCAGATGTCTTGTGAGGTACATACCAAACGGGGCATTATACTCTATAATGGGTCTAATGAGGGATGAGTACAGTGGGACAATGACCTCTTTTTTTTTCAATATGAAAAGCCCTTAGTGATGAGGTGTGCCACATAGAAGGATTTCCTGACTGTTGTGGCGATGTGGTTATCGAAAGTGAGACCACTGTCCACCTGTGTCCCTAAGTCTTTCATCACACTTTCGATGTTTAGCGTCCTGCCACCTATGTTGGTAGTTCATGGGTACATGTTTTTTTCCAAAGGGGATAACTATACATTTTTTGGCATTAAGCTTGAGCCCATGGCTCTGGCACCAGGGAGGCATCTGTTTCTGTGAGGCCTTTTTGTAGAATATCCACATCATTTGGGGATTCAATAATGGCTCCCAGTTTGCAGTCATCTGCAAACTTTGTTAGCCAGAGTCTCTTAGTGTTGGTCTGTACTTCAGAGAAGTAGATGCCAAACAAGAGTGGTCCCAGGACTGAACCCTGAGGTACTCCACTTGTCACTTGTCTGGAGCTGGATTTGGAGTCGGCTACTTTTACGGTCTGGGTTCTGTCAGTAAGCCAGTTGGCAACCCATCGAGTGACGTAGGGATTTATGCCCAGCTTAGTAAGTTTATCTATGATTCCAGAGTGGGGGATGGTGTCAAAGGCCTTGGCGAGGTCCAGATAGGCTGTGTGGACCACCTTACCCTCGTCCACAGCTCTGGAGACTGATTCGAAGAAGTCAGTCAGATTCAGGAGACAAGATCGGCCCTTCACAAACCCAAACTGGGTGGGGTCCAGTGTTTGAAGGTTGCCAATGTCTTTGTTTATAAGTTCCATGATAATGCGTTCCATGTACTTGCAGATCAGGCTTGTCAGACTGATGGGACTGTAGTTCCTGGGATCCAAGGCAGATCCTCCCTTGTGGTGTGGGATAATTGTAGCTGTGCGCCACTCAGTGGGCACGAAGCCTGAGGTGAGGCTATGATTAAACATGACACTTAGGTGAGGTGCCATTTCATTTTGTAGTTCATGTAGTACACAGCCTGGGATGTCATCTGGTCCCATGGATGCTGTATTCTTAGCTTTGGAGAGTGCGGTTTCTACCTGTGTGGCCGTGATTATCTGAATTTGGCAGTCTTTTGGTATTGAAATGGGCCCTTTAGGGGGTGAGAGGGGGGTGAAGTTGGCACTAAATTGATCTGCCAGGATATTGGCAATATCCTTGGGATCAGTATATTTAATGCCATTCTGTTTTAGCTCAGAGCAAATCTGAGCATTGCCATTTAGATTCTTGACATAACTATAGAATGCCTTGTGGTTGTCTTTGGAATCTTTGGCAATTTTATTTTCGTAACTAGCTTTTGAAGATTTTATGAGGGATCTCAGCTTCTTACTGAGGCTGGTGAGGGAGTTATTTGCATCCTGAGATTTTCCTCTTTTCCGCAGCATTTTCTTCCTTCTGTTGTATAGTTTGTTTATAGCAGGGGACCACCAGATTGGCTTCCTTCTTTTGGAGAAGAGCATCTTGGTTCTATTTGGGATGGCACGATTCATGCACGAGTGGATGTGCTCGTACAGTGCCTTAGTGTAGGATTCTGCAGTCGAACCTCCAGATCCCATCTGCGTGGGTGTCGTGAAGTTTGTCACTTCTGACTTCAGTAGCATGAAGTTGACTTTGGAGAAGTTTTTTAAGGAGGTTTCCTTACTGGGGGGTGGGGGTGGGATGTGGATGTCAAAGGTAATTTGCTTATGGTCAGACCTGACCAATGAGGGGGTGACCACTGGTGTGGAGCATCTATCTCCCATGTTGGTAATGACCAGGTCTAGGATATTGGCTCCCCTGGTGGGACAATAGATTAGTTGATCAAGGGCATTGGAATTTATGAATTCCACGAACTGTTGGGAAAAGGAGTTGGTACCCGAGTAGTTTTCCCAATTAATGGGGCAAGGAAGTTGAAATCACCCAGTATTAGGGTGTTTGGTTGTATCTTAATATTTTCCAGTATGTTTAGAAAGGTGTAGTGAGAATCTTGGGGCATGGTGGGGGATCTTTAGCAAGCTACAGTTTGGATTGCAGTCTTTACCTAGTGTTAGTTGCACCTGGAGCATTTCAGATTCATTGTGTTGGGCAACTAGCCTGGAGGTGTGAATATCCTTGGTGAATATGGACACTGCTCCACCTTTAGTGTTTCGGTCTTGGTTTTGTGGCTGAAAGGGACCTTAACTTTGTACTGGAAAAGCTCACGCTTCCCCCTGTTGAACCATTTACCAACCTTCTTCCTTAATCCTCAGAGTAAAGGGGAAAGGATCCTGCACTCCTTGGACATGCACAGACAGCTCAGGTTCTACCTTGACAGGACTAAACCTTTCAGAAACTCTGACCAGCTGCTAGTCAGCTTTGCTACAAGGGCAGAGGGCAAGGCCATTTCAAAGCAGACCATTTCCAAATGGATAGCACACTGCATCCATTTCTGCTACAAGCACCATGTTAAACCTACCCCACAGGGGATCAGAACACATTCCACTATGGCTACTTCCACCTCTACAGCATTTCTCAGGGGAGTCCCTACCAGGGAAATTCAGGGGAGTCCCTACCAGGGACATTCAGGGGTGTCTCTACCAGGGGCATTCTGGAAGCTGCATCCTGGAGTTCTGTACACACCTTCACCAAGTACACACCTTCACCAAGCATTACCACTTACCTGTTTTTTTCTAAATGCAGAGCTGGATTTGCTACAGCAGTCTTACAAAGCCTGCTAGCCAGCCCCAACACTTCTAAACTGCCTCCACCCTTCCTCAGCTTTGGGAATCAACCCAAGTGTGATAACTGCAACAGTGAAACCTGAAGAACATAGTACAGTTGTGTACACTTACCATAAATGTAGATGTTCGAGTGTATTCACTGTTGCAGTCCTGGTTTCCCTCCCTCCCTCCAGCCCCTTGGTTTTCTCGATTCTTCTACCTATCCTCTCTATGGCCATTTTTAATGGCAGTGGTATTTACTTTTTACTGGTGGTATTCAACACCATATACTAGCTTCCTATTTGGGGGGCCCCTGACATTTGAGGCAAGAAAAACTGATATAATGGTGTTGGCTGTCTGTTTTATACCCCTGACGACCTGACGTCATGGAAGAGGCAACAGCATCTGATGCAGAAATCCCAAAACTCTGGTATTCGGGCTGACTGAGGGCTACCTGCAGCAGATAACCCAAGTGTGATGACTGCAACAGTGAATACACTCGAACATCAACATTTATGATAAGTGTACACAACTGTACTTTCTTCCACACCGCACACTCGCACCTATGGCCAATTTATAGTGTTCAGTCCACCTAGTGCATTTCTTTGGAATACAGGAGTAAACTGGAGCACCCAGATGAAACTTGTGCCAACACAGGGAGGAGATGCAGACTCCGCACAGAAGGCACCCCAGCCACAGCTGAGAACCTCTTGCTGTGAGGCGACAGCACTATCCACTTAATGCTGTACACTTGTTATACAGAGGCAGGAGAACAAAATGGGAGAGGTCCATAATCTGTCAGAATAGTTTCATGTATGGCTTAATTTAATTATCTTCATTTAACACTGATGCTGTGTCATGATTGTCTTGATAGGCAAGTTGTTTACATTTTCACAGACCAGAACATTTGGTGAAATTTTAGAACACCATGTCTGTCATAAGTACGGATATTGAATTGCAGTGAAGTTAAGGGTGTTTTTTATTCCTCTCATGTTAAGTAAGTTCAGGTTCATAAGCAAATAGAGGTGACTATTGGCTGATAATAGGCTTTTATTTTGCTTCTGCCCTTGTCAGTAAACATGGCCTGGCATTACATATCTTTAAATAGATAAGAAGCTAAATAGACAGATTTATCAAATTCCCTTTGCACTTGGCACATTTTAAAGAATGGAGTTAGTGAGGGGGTTAAAGGACATGCTAGCCACCTTCACCATCATCATCTTAGAAGTGGAATTAACAAAAACCATGAGGACTATGTCTGCACGGTACATCATATTGTGATGTAACCAATGAACTGGTCTGTTACTGACAGCTGTAAATTTGTGTCACCTGTCAAACTGCCATTTTAACAGGTAGGGAATGATGCCAGATATCTCTCGGGGAGTAGTGTTTCGCAAAAAGCAATGTTCCTGTTTTATTTGTATTACCTGTTTAATTGTTGTATGGTATTGCAGAGTATATCTGTTTATCTATCATTATGTATTCCCTAGTAGTCTGAGCTGTACCTGAAAAGAGCCATTTGTGACCAGATTATCTGCCTGGTTAATGAATGTGGTAAATAAGTAACTTCTACCTGTTATACTTGAAGTTTTTTATTTCATTCTGCGCATTTACCTTCTTTGTTTTGGCTGTTCTGGACCTCCTTAAATTTGAGTTTCTTTAATCCTGCATTTGGCTAACTTCTTAAGTATGTATAGCAAGCAGCTGATTTATAATGAAGTAATTCAAGCTGTAGTTGTGATCTTTAGTTATATCATGTTATGTTTTACTTAACCATGAGCCGTGTCAGAATAAGTCCACTGATGTTTGCTGCAGGAGTACTAGCTCTCTGCTGCTGATGTACATGTGGCATCTTCAGGATAGTGGAGTGCTGTCATTTCATTATGCATTCAACTCCATCTTCCTAGAGAGTCAGTTTTCATCACTTTTGGTATCAGTTTGATTTTTCAGTCTTGCACGAGCATAGTGTACTGCAGGTGAGCAGGTACTGTGACCATTGCATCTTGACAGTGCCCTGCTGTTAAGCATTCATGTACATAGAAGCCAAATATAAAGAAGAAGATCTCCTTATCTTTTGTTTTGGCAGTGACCATGTTAACTTGCCATCCATAGGCAAAGCCCTTACCCTGTAGGTAGAGAAGATCCTTTCTGTAATGGGTGATTGTTGCTGAGCATCATGTCCGTTACACTTGGGTGGGTAGCCACTGGTCATAAGCTGTAGTAGTAATCCCCTCCAGTGAGCTCATGTTGTATGTCAGAGCAGCATGGGCAGTTTACGCATATTGCACTAAGCCCCTCATTTTACCTCAGTTTGTTTCTCATAGTAGCATGAGCATTTTAGTTATGTCAGTATTTGAATTATAGCATGTTGTCATACTTTTTCTTCTTTTAGTTTGGTTTCACTAATGTTACAGTTTGTAGCTACAATGTCTAGATCATGAATAATCATGATTATTTGTAATGCTTATGCTTTGTTGAAGCTCTCAGCAGGATTCACTTGTTTCTTTTTTTACTTTAGTATCATTGCACCTGTTAAGAGAACAGCCTGTACTGTTGCTGAAGACTGGTTCTCTCAAACTTGCACATATTTCTTTTTTATCTAGAAATGGTTCATGGTGTAAAACAACTTGACAAAAGTAGGTATTTTGACAAAATATTTTTATGATTTTGGTTTAATGCTTTTCTGGGTATAAGTGAAGTTTTAGCTTATTATGTCATTGATTTTTTTTTCTTATGTTCTACTTAATCCATTCCTAGTCAAATTCTGTGAAAGTAGTGTCTCATGAATGTGACTTGTTTTTTGGTGCAGAGTGGTTCATAGAGAGTTTATAGTATAGGCTATGTAGAGGTCTCTCGTATTGAATTCATTGTAATCTCTCATTCTGTGGGCAGCCATAGTGGTGCAGTGGTTAGCATTGTCGCCTCGCAGCAAGAGGTTCTCTGGTTCGATCCTTGGCTGGGGTGCTTTCTGTGCGGAGTCTGCATGTCCACCCTGTGGTCGCGTAGGTTTCCTCTGGGTGCTCCAGTTTCCTCCCACATCCCAAAGACATGCTGTAGGTGGATTGGACACTCTACATTGGCCTAGGTGTGAGTGTGTGTGTGTGCCTTCTGTGGAAGGTTGGGTGCTGGGCTGGCAACTCGACACTTTAAAACTCAACTGCCAATCATGAGCGGACAGGTGATCCGCTGTGGCGACCCCTAACCGGGAAAAGCCAAAAGAAGAAGTAGTAATCTCTCATTCTGTGGTCACTGTCTGCCTAATTTTTGTTTTACAGTTCTATTGTTTACTGTCCAGTTGTCCACCATAGTCCATATTGTCCTTTTTAAATTAAATGATGCCACATGTGGTGTTGATCATTGTACTCAGATCGCTAATTTGTTCAGATCTAGTTTGGATTAGTACCTCTGGTAGTCTCAAGTCTTCACAGGTTCTTTCCCTGCTGTCAGTGTTGGGGAGAATAAAGTTATAGTAAGTGAAACTAAAGCTGTTCTTAAACAAGATAACCCATTTAACATTTATTTTCCTGACCTCTGTCTTGTGCGTAATGTATTAATCTAGTTCAAGAATGATAGCTGCTCCAGCAGCAGTAACGAAAATGAGTAGTTTCTGCTCATGGATGCTAGTTCCCTGCCAATTTTTCAGTTATTTCTGTATATGCAGGGAAAATACTGTCTCCTTCAGTGACTAGCAGAGCATCTGGTGGTATATATCTGCCGGGCTCTCTCTTGTGCCTTCCTTTTGTCCTTGTACTTCAGAAAAGTAAGTCACACACTCCTTGGTTTGTTCAAATTCATAATTCTACAGTCTCTTGCCTGTATTTCTAATGCAGATGTCATTCATGACTAAAAAGAAGTAAAACTTTTTTGTATGTATGTGTGTAGTTTACCCCCCAATACCGCTCCTTTTTGGATTCTACTTCTCTGAAGTCAAGGTCAATGTCAGGGGCCTCTGGCTGACCAAATTTGCAGACTGTCACAAATTAGGAGCGGTCACAGTATCTCCCACTGATGCTAATGTTTTCCAGGAAGGGCTGACCTGGACTATTAACTTGTGTCAAAGCCATGGACTAAAACTAAATGGGCAAGGATTGCATAATAATATCCTTTAGGAAGTCATTTACCCCTGGTGTCTATCATATTGACAACACACCTCTAAGAGATGACAGTAATGTAGCCTTTGGCCATCAGGTGTCTACAATAGTGAGGAAACTATTCTGTGTTATGCAACTTATAAACAAAGGTATGGCATCCAGGTCCACTGATGTCATTGTTCTGTTGTATTTTGCATTTGTCAGACCTGTTATTGAGTACAATACCCCCTTTGATATGTACTTAACCAGGGCACATCCAACAGCTGAAATGTCCATAGAGATTCTACCCCAAAGCCCTATCCCTGTCTTCTGTCTCCTATAGGCTGCTGAGGGGAGATCTGTGCCTGGCATACAAGACATTGTCAGATCCCACCCTGATTAGCATCCCACATATATGCAAAACAAAAGGCACCAGAATTACCCATTCTAAATACTTAAACCTTCCCTGTGATATAAATAGAACCTGTTGGAGAGATAGGTATGTAGCCCAGAGACCTCCCGTACTCTGTAACAAGCTCTCCATCCATGTGAAGCAGAGTTTCTTGCTAACCCAATTCAAGTGTAACTTGGACAGTTGGGTGGGGAACAGGAAATTCATCCTGTATCTCAAATTGATGCAGTCTTCCTGTAAATGGTTGATCTCCCAGGCCCCTTCTCATAAGTGTTTCATCTTTCAAGACCTGCTTACATTTATCAAGCGTACCAGGACTTGTCAGAGGTTTGGGTTGCATGGCTTGGCTTAAAAAACCCATATGGTCCTTAGCCTAGTAAACACCAATGAACTTACAAGTTGGGCAACATAGAATGACTTTCTTACTACCTTGGCCACATGTTGGTCAAGGGCCAGATTACTGTCCACATATGTTCTTAGATCTCTGACTACTGAGTTATTTCTTAGGGGTGTCTTATCAATTAAGTAATTGGCTTGGGTGGCACTTTTCTCAAAAGGCACTGTATTGCATTTCTTGGCATTGAGTTTTAATCCATGAGTTTGGCACCATCCATTTGCCTGTGTTAGACCCTTTTGTAAGATGTTTGTGTCATGGAGGAATCTATGATGGCTCCCAATTTGCAGTCATCTGCAAACCTGGGCAGCCAAAGGCACTTGACATTAGTATTTACTTCCAAGAACTAGGTAGATAGTAATACATTTTAGAAATTCTAACTTTTTATTGATTCTGTAGAAATTAGAAAGAATTTGTAGGATCATTGGGGTGCATCTTTTTAACAAAACATTTTGTATGAAGCAGTGCTTCTCTTTACTCTTGACCACAGAGTAACTCTAGTTTCTACAATTTTAATAAAGAATCAACCCCCTGAAAAAAATGGTAAAAAGGTACTGCAGTGTCAGTAGATATATTTAGCGCACTTGCCTATGATGCCAGAAAGATCTGAAGACTGTAGTTTCTGTACCCATACCAGTTATTTGGATTGTTCTTCCAGTGCTGACACTTTTAGTGCAGCATAAATTGGGTACTGCACTCCTGAGGGTGCTATCTTTCAGAGGATATCTTAAACCAAGGTTGCATCTGCCTGAGTTGGTAGTAACGTAGTTGTTTGTAAACAATTTAATTGGACATACTACAGTCAGTAGGGGGTCATTTTTGTTAAAAACAAGCATTTTTATATCCAGAAGAAAAACACCTGAAACTTCTTTTTAGGACATGTGCAGTAGGGTTGCCATCCTGCTGTAATGAAGGCCCCTCCCAACTGACCCTCACCCTCTGGTGATGGGGGGAATAAATGGGCCATTTGTTGGGAGGAGGTTGGTAATAGGCAGTAGGGCCAAAATAATAACTTGCTGGGCTTGCAGCTTCATCGAGGCAGCATTCTGAGACTGCTCTGTAGGCAAGGCACAAGTTGCCTCTAAGCAGTCTATACTATACAGGCTTAATGTCCATGTTGATCAATGCCACAAGTTGATAAGGGAAATGTAATGGAACAGCAGTTTTTCTACTACAGGTGTGAAGTATTGTTTGTGACAGGTACGTAAATGTGCATTCTTCATATGAAGTATAACAGTCTAGGTCTTTGAAAGCTGAAGGGAAAGAAGAGACTATAAAGCTTTCATTGCTAAAGTGACAGTTTCTTTATTTGTTTATTGGGAGCGCTTAAAATATTGAAAGTACATTTCACTGAAAAGCTGTTTTGTCTGAAATATTCCAAACAACATGTATACCACAAAAAAGCTTCACTCCTCCACATCCCCTGAATTATATATTCTAACTCCAAAGTCGCACACTTGTAGGAAAAAAAAGAAAATACTACACAAAGTGAAGCAGTGCTGCTGCACAAACACAAATCTGTACAAATCTAAGGGTACAACCTGATGACCCACATTTCTAATCCACACAAAATCTTATAAATTACAACCCTAACAACTCTGATCCTTAGAATCAACGCTATGTATACCATTTCTAGACTTTCATAGTGTTTGACGTAACGGCTTTTTAGTCAAATGCATTTCATTTGTCTCAACCATATGGCTTTCAGTCCAGTGTACCTTCAAAATGCACTACAACCCTCATGTAGTTCACCATATGCATGTCTGTCAGTATAACACACCAGAGATTGCAGGCAGTGAAAGCATTTTCCTGCCTGGATCACATGCGTACCTGTCAACTGTCCAGATTTTTGTCTCATATTTTTGGTCTGTTTCTCAAAAAAATTTTGTTTTTCTGGCAAATTACTGGCAAATCATTGATAACCGAAGTCAGAAAATGACAGAAATGTGAGTTTTAGACTTCATATCTTTTATAAAAATTCATGCTAGTGTAAAACCTGTTATTTTATCAACTGTCTAAGTTTGTATGAGCAGTATTTAAAAACTGTCCCTATTTTTGTTCCTTTGCCCCCCCCCCCCCCCCCCCATTATTTATGGCTTTATTCGCTGTAAGAGGTTGAGAAGTATGATACATGCTCCTTGCCACTGTCTCCTTTTTCAAATTAAATGTCTAATGTTATACTTCTTGATTTAATAAATGTTTAAAAATGTATCACTTAAAACTTAGGCAAACATATATTAACAGAAAAGAAAGCAAACATTTTTAAAAATTTTCCATTTAAATATAGTATATATCACATGCATTTTTTTATTGCTATTATATCTCCAACATTACAAAAACTGCTGAATTCCACTCTTCCCTTAAACTTCACTCCTCCTGAACATTATTGTTTGTGTTGCTCCCATGATTTCTACTTACTTCTATATAATTTGCTCCTTCCCTTTTCTTAATAGCTTCCACTTCTTTCGCCTCTTTTATAATTTTCAGTACCTGAAATACAGTTGGTGTAGACTTTGATTTACATTTTCTAATAATTGCTTTTTTTGGCAGACAACAAAATTAAACTTAATAAGGCCTTACTGTGTCTAGGCAATTCAGATCCTGTGTCCCAGCTCAAAAGAATCCTTTCTTTACTTACAATCATTTGTCCACCCAGTATTTCTGATGTAGTATTTTGTAGGGGAAAAAATCTGCCAGCTCTACACTCCCCAAACATATGATGTTCTTCGTGTTTCACTGTTGCAGTCATCACATTTGGGTTATCCTGCCAGGGGTAGCCCTCAGTCGGCCCGAATACCAGAGACTTAGTATTTTTGCGTCAGTTGCTGTCACTCCAGGACTGACGTCAGGTCGTCAGTGGTATAAAAACAGGCAGCCGGCGCCATTACCTCAGTCTTTCTTGCTGAGGAGCCTGAAGCAGAAGTAGTTCGTACGAGTGCCGGTCGGCCACTACCTGAATTTTCATTCCAAATTGAAGTTGAAGTCTTTTAAAGCTAAGTACCCCATTAGGGATCCTTTTTTCTTGCTCTAACCGATGTCAGAAAAAGTTAACAATTGTCTCGCCTGTGGAAAGCAAATACCACACCAAGATGTCCATTCTTACTGCGTCACCTGTTTAGGCCCTGACCATGATGCCCCCCGCTGTCACTTTTGTGCTTTGTTCAACCCCGGAACTATACGACGTTGGGCCCTTTTTGTAGCTAGATATATTCGCGCTCAGTCCTCGAATTCTGATATGGCTTCGGTAAGCCATCCGACTACCGATCTTCTGAAATAATGTAAGGATAAAGACAGAGACAGAGCTCACAGGTCCAAAACTGCCGAAAATGCTTCCGTTAAGCTAGTCGTCAGTTCTCTCGTCCTCAGTGAGGCACTTTTGCAGCCCCTTTTGCCTGCTTCTGTGGATTCGCAGGCTGCTACCGAGACCCTTTCGGAGTCTGGTATGCCGTGAGACTCTTCTTCGACTAAGGATCCTGCGGATGTCTCTACCTTGGATGGGTCCGGAGCCGCTGAGCAGGCACTGGCTTCCGAGGAAGTACTTTGCACTACCGATACTTGACACAGACCGACTTCTTTCGCATCTCCAGATGTTCTTTGTGTTTCACTGTTGCAGTCATCACACTTGGGTTATCTGCCTGCAAGTAGCCCTTAGTCGGCCCGAATACCAGAGACTTAGTATTTCTGTGTCGGATGCTGTCACTCCAGGATTGACATCAGGTCATCAGGAGTATAAAAACAGGTAGCCGACGCCATTACCCCAGTCTTTCTTTCCGAGGAGCTCGAAGCAGAAGCAGTTTGCATGTGCCGGTTGGCCACTACCTGAATTTTCGTTTACGAATGTAATAATCCTGAAGTCTTCTAAAGCTAAATACCCCGTTGGGGATCCTTTTTTCTTTCTCTAACCAATGTCAGAAAAAGTTAACAATTGTCTTGCCTGTGGAAAGCAAATACCTCACAGAGATTTTCATTCTTACTGCGTCACCTCTTTAGGCCCAGACCACAACGCCCCTCGCTGTCGGTTTTGTGCCTTATTTAACCCCTGAACCATTCATCGTTGGGCTCTCCTTGTTGCTAAATCCTTTCGCTGTCGATCTCCATACTCTGAAATGGCTTTGGTAAGCCATCCGACTACCGATATTCCATAAAAACATAAAGGTAAAGACAGAGACAGACCACATAGGTCCAAAGCTGCTGACGACACTTCCGTTAAGCTAGTCACCAGCCCTCCAGTACTCAGTGAAGCGCTTTTTGCAGCCCCTGCTGCCTACAGGCCTCTACTGAGACCTTTTCAGAGTCCGGTGTGCAGTGAGACTCTTCTTCAACTATGGAACCTGCGGATGTCTTTACCTTGGATGGGTCTGGAGCCGCTGAACAAGCACCAGTTCTGAGGCAGTTATTCACTCAACCGATGTTCGACTCAAACCAACGACTTCTTTTTTAACCAAAACTACCAAGTTTCTTAGCCCCAGAGTATGCACTGCGCCTAGAAAACCGATGAGCAAAGCACATGCACCTACTCCCATGCCGCAAAAACAAATGCTTAGAATGGCTGAAGACCTTATTATGCTGATTAGGGGAAGTCAGCCTTCCCCTGCTAAGAAAAAGAGTCCAGTCCCCTTCTACAGACCAGGAGTCCGATGACTGTGAAATTTCTGATTATGAAGAAATGCCCTTATCTGCTTATGAGGATTCAGATGTAGAGGAATACATTCCCTCTGCCTCCCCTCCAGAAGAAGTTTCTTTTGGTGAAACCTTGCATACCGTATGAGAGCATTTCCACTGGGAATGCCAAGACTATCCTCAGTCCAAAAAGAGACTCGGAGAATTTCTAGTGTTGCCTCAACACAGGCCCTTAGCAATGCCCCCTGTTCTGGATGTTGTGGATGATGTTTTTATGGAATCCAGTCTTACTCCTGACACTTTACCTCCTGCCCCTAGGAAACCAGACAGGTTCTACAGAGTACCCGACATTCACAAATTTCTTTTCAAGAATCCTACTGCTGACCCAGAGATCATTTCCCAGGGGCCTAAAGGTATCAAGGCTACTACAGCCAAGAACCCCACCCCTTCGGACAGGGATTCCAAAGCTTTGGACAGATTGGGTAAGAGGGTATATACCTCTGCAACTCTTGCTGTTCGGGCATTGAATTGTCAGTTTTACATGCTGAAGTACCAGCAATATATTATGGAACTTAGTAGCTACATTTTCAGACTGTGCAGAAAATAAAGAACTGCAGGAGCTTATGCTCTCTGCAAGCAAAGTCAGTAAGCATACTTTGCAGTGTGGCTTTGACACCCTAGAAGCATCTTGCCGGGCAGCTGTCACTGGCTCTTACTGAGAAGACATGCTTGGCTGAAGGAGCAGACCTTGCCAGACCATATCAAATCAAAGTTACTAGATGCTCATTTTAATAAGGACTGTTTGTTTGGCACCAAAGCAGAAGAAGTTCTTAAAAAGATGGAAGAAAAAGATAAGTCTATGCAAACTGTTAAAGAATTCTAACAAGTGCAACCCCCTAGAGTCAGTAGGCATTGCCCTTCCAAACACTGGTCCTTTCCAGCCCCCTCCAGGCCTTCTCAAACCAGACCCAGGGGAAACGGTCCACCCAGACTACAGTCTCAGGGTTTGCAGAGATCTAAGCAGTGGAGTGCCCCCACCCTTACAAGAGGGAGTGGTAAGCCATCTCCTTATGGAAAAAGCTCACAATGACTTATTTACTCCACTCCCCAGCACTGCCCAATTGATTGTGCCCCTAGGAGGAAAACATGCCCTTTATGCAAAAAACTGGATGTCCATCACTCAGGACCGGTGAGTCCTCAACATTGTATCCCAGGGGTACAAATTTTATTTCCATTCAAGCAAGTTTCCAAACCAGTGGGCAGAGGCTGAAAACCAAGTACTTTCCCTACTCAATATCAGAGCTATTCAGCCGGTTCCAGTAGAACAGAGGGGTCAAGGATTCTACTCCAGACTCTTCCTGGTACCCAGGAAAGAGGGGTTTTGGCGACCAATCCTGGATCTTTCCATTCTCACCACCTTCCTGGTGATACCAAAATTCAAAATGCTTACCCTTCAACGGCTTCATGTTCTTTGTGTTTCACTGTTGCAGTCATTACATTTGGGTAATCCTGCTGGCAGGTTGCCCTCAGCCGGCCTGAATTCCAAAGTCTTGGGTCCTGCGTCGGCTGCAGTCGCCCCCTCCCTGACGTCAGGTCATCAGGGGTACAAAAGAAGCAGTCGACGCCATTTTCTTTAGTCTTTCTTGGCGTGCGGTGCCCGAAGCAGAAGCAGTTTGCAAGTGCCGGTCGGCCGACTCCTGAGATTTTCGTGTTTGAGTTTCAGATCCGAAGTCATCAATAAAGCTAAGTACCCCATTGGGGAAACTTTTTTCTTGCTCCAGACCGATGTCAGAAAAAGTTAATAATTGTATTTCTTGTGGTAAGCAAATACCTCATAAGGATTTTCATTCTTACTGTATTCCTTGCCTAGGCCCTGATTACAACGTTACTGGTTGTCGGTTTTGTGCTAGATTTAACCAATGCACTATTAAGCGTCAGCATGATTTTGCTTTAAACTTTTTTGGACGCCAGTTTAATTATCCTGAAATGTCATTGGATAGCCATCCGATTACCGGAGTTTACAAAAAACGCAAAGAAAAGGATAGAGAAAAACAACCGAGGCCCAAAACCGACAACGAAGCTTCTCCTAAGCCAGTCGCTGGTTCGCCAGTTCTCAGTGAGATGCTTTCGCAGCCCCTGACGCCTGCTACTTTAGAGTTGCAGGCTGCTACCGACTTCCACGTGGAGTCGGCCGTGCCGCTGGATACTCAAGGTATTGGAGCCTCTGATGCTAATCCCTCAGATGGGTCCGGAGCCGCTGAGCAGGTACTGGCTTCTGAGGGTGTATTCAGACCTAAACATCTTTACATTAAAATAACCTCAGCTTCAAAGACTGAAGCACCTTCTAAAGCAAGGAAACAAACTCAAGAGCCACGTGGACAGGCCTCTATGCCCAAAAAACAGATGCTCAAGATGGCCGAAGACTTGATTACCTTGATCAGGGGTTCCCATCCCCCTCCAGATAAGGGGCCTAGGTAAGACACTGACTATGAATCTTCAGATCTGGTTTCTATTTCTTCTGATTCCTCTTCTGATCAGGGATATTCTCTTCCCCCCTATGAGGATTCTGATGCTGAAGAATCTATACCTTCAGCATCTCCTCCTGAGGACTATTCCTTTGGGGAAACCTTGCATACCACGAGGGAACATTTCTACTGGGAGAGCCAAGATTTTTCAGAATCTAAAAAGAGGCTCAGGGATTTTCTTTTACTACCTCAGTACAGACCTCTAGCCATTCCACCTGTGTTAGACATTGTAGATGATGTGTTTTCGGAGTCTAGCCTGACCCCTGACTCCTTACCCCCAGCCCCTGTTAAGCCTGACAGATATTACAGGGTTCCTGACTCATACAAATTTCTTTTTAAAAACCCTGATGCTGACCCAGAAACTATTTCACAGGGTCCAAAGGGAGTTAAGGCTTCCATGGCATAAAATCCAACCCCCTCTGACAGAGATTCAAGGGCACTGGTTAGATAGGGAAAAAAGGTTTACAGATCTGCAACTTTGGCTTTAAGGGCTTTAAACTGTCAATTTCATATGCTTAAGTATTAGCAACATGTCATGGGATTGCTTAAACAGAAAATGTTGTTAAATTCAGAATGTGCAGGAAATGCAGGATTTATTGTATACAGCAGAACAAGTTGGAAAGCATACCTTGCAATGTGGTTTTGATTCTTTGGAGGCCTCCTGCAGGGCCGCAGCTACGGGTTCTGTAATTGGGAGGCATGCTTGGTTAAAGGAACAAAATCTGCGTGACCATGTTAAAGTTAAATTACTAGATGCACCTTTACAGTATGATACTTTGTTTGGTGTTAAGGCAAAAGAGGTGTTAAAGAAAATGGAGGACAAAGCTAAATCTATGCAAACTGTCAAAGATTTTTTTACAAGTACAGCCACCTAGGTTTAGTAGATATTGGTCTACAAAAAAATTGGTCCTTTCCTGTGTCCGACAGACCTCAAATGGGCAGACCCAGATGCCCTAGGGACAGATCCCAGGCACAAGGTTCTTACAGGCCCAAGCAATGGGGGGGCTTCTACCTCCAAAACTGGAGAAGATCGATCACAAACATACAGAAAACAGTCTCAGTGACTTACCCCTGCCTGCACAAAGCACTTCTCTTCTGGCAGCACCCTTAGGGGGAAAATTAGCACTTTTTCATCAAAATCGGCACATCATAACCCAGGACAAGTGGGTTCTAAACATAGTGTCACAAGGCTACAAGTTCCATTTCTATACTCTGCCAAAGGCAAACGGCTGGCCATATCTGCCAAAAAATCAATGGGCAGAGGCACAAAAACAAGTCTCATCCTTCATAGACATGGGGACCATTCAACAAGTACCAGAGCAAGAGCAGGGAAAAGGTTTTTACTCAAGAATGTTCTTGGTACCCAGAAAGGACAAGGCCTGGAGGCCGATACTGGACCTATATATTCTGAACACGTTTCTGCATATTCCAAAATTCAAAATGTTGACTTTGCAGCAGCTTCTGCCCATGCTGGGCAAGAATGCTTGGCTTGTGACTGTAGACCTAAAAGAGACATACCTGCATGTCCCAATCAGACAACCTTGCAGAAGATACCCAAGATTCAAGGCAAGTTCAATGCATTACCAATTCTCTGCGCAGCCCTTTGGCTTATCTACTGCGCCCAGGGTCTTTACAAAGTGCCTGGCTCCAGTATTTGCATTCTGCAGGAAAAGAGGAATACAAATATATCCTTACTTGGACGACTGTCTCATTCAAGCAGAGAACAAGGACATTCTTCTTCAACATCTGGCGTTTGTCAAAAGACTTCGCCTAGGGTACACAGTCAACAAAAAGAAATCAAAACTAGTACCCTCACAAGAGATTACATTCCTGGGTGCAAGCTTGAATACAACTGCCCAGATGGCCTATCTCACTCCAGACAAACAAAGGCAACTGACTACCTATTTCAAAATGTTGGCAACAAAGACCCAGTTATCTGCAAGAAAAATTCTGCAGGCTTTGGGCTTCATGGCATCCTGCATCCTACTAATTCCGTATGCAAGACTGCATATGAGGAAACTTCAGTGGTACCTAAAAAGTGTTTGGACACAACATTGCCACAGCCTGGAAACAGTCATTACTCTCATTCCCTGCCTGCAACAGGAGTTTCGATGGTGGGCAAAGGCTTGTCACCAGAACAAGGGACAGCCATTCACATTACCTCCAGCCAGGCAGACACTAACAACGGATGCATCAGACTATGCCTGGGGAGCCCACATGGTAGGAAGATGCATTCAGGGCACATGGTCCTCAAACCAAATGCATCTACATATCAGTCAAAATGAGATGTTAGCTGTTCAAAATGCCCTGACAGCCTTCAAGGACCTACTTCATCTGGGACAACTACTGATAATGACAGACAACACCACGGTCATGTGGTACATAAGTAGGGGGGCACACATTCTTACCCCCTTTGCAGACTAGCCATGACCTTGTGGGACACAGCTTTGACTTACCAAGTACATCTGCAGGCACAATTCCTGCCAGGAAAGGAAAATACTTTGGCAGACGAACTAAGCAGAAACCTCATGGATCCCCACGAGTGGAAGCTGGATCCACAAGTCTTCAGCATGATAAGGAAATGGGGATGCCCGGACATAGATCCATTTGCATCCCCTCTCAATTACCAACTAAAAAGATTCTGCACAAGGACTTATCACAGACAAGCATGGAAAGTGGACGCCCTATCTTTCAGTTGGAAAAACCTATCGGTATATGCCTTTCCTCCACTGCTTCTCCTCCCCAAGGTGCTCCTAAAGGTCAGACAGGAGAAGCCAAGGATAATACTGATTGCCCCAGACTGGCCACGCCAGTACTGGTATCCAATACTAAGGAACTTCTCTCTATACCCAGCTTGGACCTTACCTCAAGTACCTCGACTGTTGTCCCAGCAAAACAATCAGATCATGCACAGCCAACTCAGGACATTAAACTTGGCAGCATGGCAAATAATGTAGTCATACAAAAAGCACTTCTCAGTAAAGCTGTGATGGATGTCATTCTGGAAGCCAGAAGGCCTAGTACTAGAAAATCTTATGCTGGAAAATGGAAGAGATTCTGTGCCCTGGAACCAGGCACAAGGAACTGATACAGCGGTACCAAATATTCCTCAGATTTTGCAATACTTAACTGAGATGCCTGCCAAAGGCCTATCTTTTTTATCAGTCAAAATTCATGCCTCTGCCATTTCGGCTCATTGCAATACAGAACCACCACTTTTTTCTCATCCTTTATTAAGGCAGTACCTCAGAGGAGCCAAAAATTTAAGGCCCCCAAGGAGACTACCAATACCTGCATGGGACCTCAACTATGTCTTGGAATAATTCACCCTACCTCCTTTTGAGCCAGCAGCCACTGCTGACATGAAGTTTTTATCTTGGAAAACAGTGCTGCCCTTAGCCATTACTTCTGCAAGATGAGTTTCAGAGCTACAGGCACTCATGACCGTGGAACCTTTCATCATTTTTCATTCAGACAGGGTCTCCCTGAGGACAAACCCAACATTTATACCTAAAGTAGTGCCCAGTGTGGCGCTTAACCAAACCATCCATCTACCTACCTTTTACCCAAAGGGGGAGAGAATTCTGCAGTCTTTAGACATACACAGACAGCTTAGATTCTACTTGGACAAAACCAAAGCTTTCAGGAAGACAGAGCAATTACTAGTGGCATATGCTGCATGATCACAAGGAAAGTCTATCTCAAAGCAGAATATTTCTAAGTGATTAGGACACTGCATTTGATTCTGTTACTTTACACCATGGCAAGCCAGTGTCTAAGGGAATTAGCCCTCATTCCACCAGAGCTGCAGTCACATCAGCAGCCTTTCTCAGGGGAGTACCAACCAGAGACATTTTAGAGGCGGCTACTTGGAGTTCAGTGCACACCTTTACAAAGCATTATCATCTGCCATTCTACTCTAAATCCAGGACAGGCTTTGCCACTGCAGTTCTGCAGGGCCTCATAGCCACTCCTACTGCTGTCTAGTTCCAGCCTCCCAACCATAGCTTTGGGACTCTACCCAAATGTAATGACTGCAACATTGAAACACGAAGAACATAGTACAGTTGTGTGCACTTACCATAAATGTAGATGTTCGAGTGTATTCACTGTTGCTCAGTTTAACCCAGGTTACCCACCCGCCTTCCCCCTTTTTTCTTTTGGATCTTTTCTTTCCCTCTCTGATTTATACTACTTATGTGGTGTATTTGCTTATAGATGAAGGTAAAATTTATATTGGTGTATTTATATAAAGTTTGGCTACCCTTTTTGGGGGCACCTGACATCTGGGGCAAGAAAAACTGAAGAAAATGGCGTCTGCTGCTTTTTTTTGTACCCCCTGACGACCTGACGTCAGGGAGGGGGCGACGGCAGCCGACGCAGGACCCAAGACTTTGGAATTCAGGCCGGCTGAGGGCAACCTGCCAGCAGGATTAACCAAATGTAATGACTGCAACAATGAATACACTCGAACATCTACATTTTATGGTAAGTGTACACAACTGTACTTTCCTGTGCTAGCCAAGGATGCCTGGTTAGTCACCCTAGACTTAAAAGAAGCCTATCTGCATATCCCCATAAGGCAATCATTCAGGAAGTATCTACGTTTCAGGGCAGGGTCTATGCATTATCAGTTCTCTGCGCTTCCCTTTGGCTTATCTACTGCGCCCAGGGTATTCACAAGATGCCTGACTCCAGCCATTGCATACTGCAGGCTGAGAAATTTCCAAATTTACACATACTTGAATGACTGCCTGATTCAGGCAGACAGTCAGGAACTGCTGCTGCAGCACCTGACATTTGTGAAAAACCTTCTCACTTCCTTGGGGTACACCATCAACAAAAAGAAATCAAAACTGTTACCCAGTCAAAAGATTGTATTCCTGGGAAGCAAGCTTGGACACAACTTCCCAGATGGCATTCCTCACCTCAGAAAAACAAGTTTGACAAACTATTTTAAACAAATGGCCACCAGAACCCAGCTATCGGCAAGAAAAATACTGCAAGCCCTAGGGTTCGTGGCCTCATATATACTGCTGATTCCATATGCAAGACTGCATATGAGGAAACTCTAATGGTGCTTAAAAAGTCTTTGGTGCCAACATTCTCAGGACTTGGAAACAGTCATTCCTATCATACCCTGTCTTAGGACAGAGTACCTCTGGTAGGCAGAAGCATGCAACCACAACAAGGGACTGTCATTTACTCAACCCCAAACTGCACAGATCCTAACCACAGATGCATCAGACTATGCCTGGGGGGGCACACATGGATGGAAAATGTATTCAGAGCCACTGGAGCCCAAGTCAGATTCATCTGCACAGCAACCAAAAAGAGATGCTAGCAGTACAGAATGCCCAGACAGCTTTCAGATCCCTAATCTTTCCAGGACGACTGCTAATGAAAACAGACAACACCACAGTTATGTGGTACATCAACAAGCTGGGGGAACCCATTCTTACCCACTCTGCAAGCTATCATGGCCCTGTGGAACATGGCCTTGGACATTCAAGTCCATCTGCAAGCTCAATTCCTGCCAGGCAAACAAAACTTACTGGCAGACGACTTAAGCAGAAATCTCCTAGACCCACACAAGTGGCAGTTGGAGCACAGCACCTTCAACCTTCTGAATCAGAAATGGGGGAACCCAGAGGTGGATCTCTTTGCCTCCCTCTATAACCACCAGCTCAGCAAATTCTGCACCAGAAATCCTCACAGCAGGGCCTGGAAAGTGGATGCCCTATCTTTTCAGTGGGTAAATCTCTCAATCTATGCCTTTCCCCCTCTGCCCCCTCCTTTCAAGAGTATTACGCAAGATAAAGCAGGACAAACCAAGGACAATTCTGATTACCCCGGAATGACCACTCCAGCACTGGTACCCACTCCTGCGCAGCCAGACATCGGTGCCACCCTGGCACCTACACCAGACTCCAACCCTCCTCTCTCAGCAGGACGGACAGATTCTGCAAACACAACTGCAAACCCTAAATCTTGCAGCCTGGCTTATTCCTTGAATTCTCCCCCAGCAACCTTAAGCAAACAGGTGCTGGACATCATTCTTGAAGCCAGAAGACCCAGTACAAGAAAATCCTATGCTGATAATTGGAAAAGGTTCTGCTCATGGCTTTAATCTAAGGGAGAGTACACAACACTGCTCTCTCTGCCTCTTATCCTGGATTACCTAGAAGATATACTCCATAAAGGCCTGTCCTTCTCCTCCATTAAGATACATGCCTCAGCCATTTCTGCTCATTACAACACTGAGCCAGCTCTCTTCTCGCACCCTCTTATCAAACAGTTCCTGAGAGGGGCGAACAACTTAAGGCCACCAAGGACAGCACCCACCCCTGCTTGGGACCTTAACTTTGTACTGGAAAAGCTCATGCTTCCCCCCTTTGAACCTGCTGCATCAGCAGAGTTAAAATTCCTCTCTTGGAAAACAGCCTTACTTCTAGCCATCACCTCAGCTAGAAGAGTGTCTGAGCTACAAGCACTCATGGCTGTGGAACCCTTCATTATTTTCCCTGCTGACAGGGTTTCCCTCAGGACTAACCCTTACTTTATGCCCAAAGTAGTGTCCAGTGTGACTCTGTCAATCAATCCATTTGCCAGCCTTCTTCCCTAATCCTCAAAATAAAGGGGAAAGGATCCTGCACTCCTTGGACGTCCACAAAGAGCTCAGATTCTACCTGGATAGGACTAGGCCCTTCAGAAAATCTGACCAGTTACTAGTCAGCTTTGCAACATGGGCAGAGGGCAAGGCCATTTCAAAACAAACCATTTCCAAATGGATAGCACACTGCATCCATTTCTGCTACAAGCACCATGGGAAACCAACCACTCAGGGGGTCAGAACACTTTCCACTAGGGCAACATCCATCTCTACAGCATTTCTCAGGGGAGTCCCTACCAGGGATATCCTGGAGGCTGCTACCTGGAGTTCTGTACACACCTTCACCAAGCATTACCACCTGCGTATCTTTTCCAAATCCAGGGCAAGTTTTGCTACAGCAGTCCTGCAAGGCATACTAGCCAGCCCTAACTCTTCTTCAGCTTGGGAATCCACCCAAGTGTGATGACTGCAACAGTGAAACACAAAGAACACTGTACAGTTGTGTACACTTACCATAAATATAGATATTCAAGTATATTCACTGTTGCAGTCCTGGTTTCTGTCCCTCCAGCCCCCTGGTTTTCTCTCTCTCTCCTATCTATGGCTATTACTAACCCCTTCTGGGGTATTGGTATTGGTATTTACTTTTTGCTGGTGGCGTTTTCCCCACCATAACCTAGCTCCCTATTTGGGGGGCAAGAAAAACCGATGTAATGGCGTCAGCTGCCTGTTTTTATACCCCTGACGACCTGACGTCAGTCCTGGAGCGACAGCATCCGATGCAGAAATACTAAGTTTCTGGTATTTGGGCCAAGTGAGGGCTTACCTGCAGGCAGATAACCCAAGTGTGATGACTGCAACGGTGAATACACTCGAACATCTAAATTTATGGTAAGTGTACACAGCTGTACTTTCTTTCAAAAAGAACCGAGCTTCTAAGGCCCGGGGTATGAACTATGCCCAAAAAACCGACGACCCAAACTCGGGCACCTGCTTTCTTGCCTCAATCTCAAATGCTTAAAATGGCGGAAGACCTTATAATGCTTATTAGGGGAAGCCAGGCTACCCCTTCCAAAAAAAAAAAAAAGAGAGACTCAGGAAATTCTTAGACCTACCACAGCACAGACCTCTGGCCATTCCTCCTGTTGTGGATGATGTTTTTATGGAATCCAGTCTGACTCTTGACACCCTCCCTCCTGCTCCCAGGAAACCTGACAGGTGTTCGAGTCCCTGACTCTCACAAATTTCATTTAAAAAATCCTACTGCTGACCCCGAGGTCATCTCTCAAGGACCTAAAGGAATCAAAGCAACTTCAGCTAAGAATCCCACCCCCTCAGATTGGGATTCCTGAGCATTAGACAAATGGGGTAAAAAAAATATACTCCTCTGCTACTCTTGCTATTAGAGCATTAAATTGTCGGTTCCACATGCTGAAATATCATCCTTTCCTGCTTGTGCAGAAAATAGAGTTACAAGAGTTTATGCATTTTGCAAATCAAGTAACTAAGCACACCTTACAATGTGGTTTGACACCCTAGAAGCATCTTGCAGGGCAGCAGTCACCAGTTCTGTCATTAGAAGGCATGCTTGGCTTAAGGAACAGACCTTGCCAGACCATGTCAAATACAAATTATTGGATGCACCCTTGAACAAAGACAACTTATTTGACACCAAGGCAGAAGAGGTCTTAAAAAAGATGGAAGAAAAAGCTAAATCTATGCAGGCAGTTAAAGACTTCTTACAGGTTCAGCCACCGAGGTTCAGTAGGCATTGCCCCTCCAAGCACTGGTCCTTTCCTGCCCCCTCCAGGCCAGCTCAGCCCAGACCTAGGGGAAGCAGACCCTCCAGACAACAGCCCCAGGGAATGCAGAGATCTAAGCAATGGCATTCCTCCTCTTCAAAAATACAGGGAGTGCAAAGCCACCTCCTTATGGTACTCCCCCTTATAGTAAGAACTCACAATGACTTTACACTTCCACTCCCTCTCTCTGCCCACCTGCTTGTGAACCTAGGAGGAAAACTCTCCTTCCACGCAAGCAACTGGGCCACCATTACCAACAACCACTGGGTCCTCAACATAGTGTCCCAGGGATATAAATTTTGTTTCCACACTCTGCCAACCCCGAAAGGGTTCCCAGATCGTCCTCCATACCAGTGGGCAGAGGCCAAAAAGCAAGTCCTTTCCGTGCTCTCCATGAGGGCCATAGAACATGTTCCTGCAGAACAGATAGGCCAAGATTTCTACTCCAGACTCTTCTTGGTACCCAGGAAAGAGGGCACATGGCACCCCATCCTTTATCTATCCATTCTAAACACCTTTCTGGTGATACCAAAATTCAAAATGCTCACCCTCCAGCAGCTTCTACCTATGCTTTCAAATGATGCTTGGTTAGCCACCTTAGACCTAAAAGAGGCCTACCTACACATCCCAATCTGGGAGTCATGCAGGAAATGTAAAACCACCAAATGGCTGAGCACAAAATTAGAAATACCACAAACAGGCAGGAAACCGGATCCAAAAAGTATTTAATTCTTCTTTAGCGCCTCGACTTAACCAGCCTTCAAGAAATACACAATACAATAGCAAAACATTCCCCTTAAATACCCCTCCCTAATCAAACAATTAAAACAGCAATAAATTAATTAAATATTTCCAATTTATTTCACAGTTAAGGCCATGTGGAGCCATAGTATTATACTTCAAAATAAATAAAGATTCCTTAAAAAGTAATTTATTCTTCAACATTTCATCATCCCCTAATTTAACAAAAACTTTATCTAAAATAGTAGCTTGCAGCAACTTGTAGTCACTTATGTGATACTGCATAAAGTGCATTGCAATAGAACTTTCCACTCTACATTTCTTTGTCTCTGACATGTTCCTGCAATTGATGTTTAAACGATTCTTTTAGTCTCCCCAATGTATATTAAATTACATGGACAACTTAAAGCATAAATAACACCTATAGTGGTACATGAAAAATTAGCTAACACTGTAAAATTCTTATTACCCAATTTATGAAATGTTTGGACAAGCAAATCACAAATGTTACATTTCCCAGAAGGAAAAGTACCTTTAGGCAATGGGTTATTTACTAAACATGCTATGGGGGCAATAAAATATGATTTAATAAGTTTATCCGCTATACTAACACCTTTCTTATAAAAAAAAAAAAAAAAACAGGACATACATTCAATAGCTTGTTTAGCTTCCTATCCCTCAATAAAAATTTCCAGTAGTATCTAATTTGTTCTTGCATCTGTTAACTATTATATAGCATAACTATATAAAACTTATTTTGGGACAGAATATTCTTTTTATAATATATACATCTTTTATCTTTACGTTTCTCAGCATTTGAAGGATAGTGTTCACTAATTTTATCTAAAGCATCCAAAATAGTGAATAATGAGTACCCCCTATTCAAAAACATCTGTGTAGTAGAAGTAATAGCTTTAATAAATCAGTTGTATTATTGCAAATTCTACATAAACGTAATAATTCCCCATATGGCAGGGAATAAATTAAATGACTCTGATGAAACCTAGAGTCATGTAAAAATTGCCCCATCATGAAATTTTCTAAACACTGAAGTAAAAATTTAACCAGTGTTAGTACCCATCAAATGTACATCTAAAAATCAACTGTCTGTCCAAATTGTAAGCCATCAAAAGATAAATTAAATTCATTACACTGTAGATCATTAATAAAACTCTCAACTTCTTCGATGCCATCTTGGCATATGAAATAAGATCATCTATATATCTATAATATTTACAACATTTTTACAACATACTTCTTATAAAATACATGTTGATAAATATATCTGTTTTCAAAAAAGACCATGAATATATTAGCATAGGTAGGGACAAAAGGTGCCTCCATAGCTGTGCCCTGTAATTGATGAAAAATCTGATTATTAAAAGAAAAGTAATTATTATTCAAACTAAATTATATCCAGTCAATAATATAATTAGATAATGGACATTCTTCTAACATAGATTGTAAAGCAATAATGCCATCCCTATGTTTAATATTTGTATATAAACTTCTTACATCCAGGGTCACCCAATACATGCTTGAATTCCAATTAACTGCAGAAATGTTATTAAGAAAATCAAAAGTATCCTTGATATAGGAATCTAACTGCTGAACATGCAGCAAAAGAAAATCATGTATAACAATGCTGATATTATGTAAAAAAATCATTTGTAGCAGCAACTATGGGCCTGCCAGGTGGAATAGCCCCACTTTGTTGTAGCTTGTGTAACTTCGGCAGGCAATAGAAAGTTGCCATAGTGCATTTATCTATGTTTAACATTTTATTCACATCATCCTTAGTTAAATATCCTAAACGTTGGCCTTTATCTAACAATACTAGATATTCTTGAAGTGCCCCATAATAAGTTTGAATATCAGTAACTTTATAAACATCCGTGTCATGTAGATGTATATTTCCAAATGTTGCCTGTAGTGTAAAATCATAATTTTATTACCTTTATCTGATGGCTTCACAATCAAATGTTTACTTTGAGCCAATTCTTTTTCAATGCTGACCATTCACGTTTGGTTAAATTATAACATACCAGAGACTTATACTGACTAAAACCACAATAAATTTGTTCTAATGCAAAACGTACCATGGCCATAAAGTTTTTGACACTTTCATTACTAAAAACTGGTATAAAATCACTCTTGTATTTAATACTAGATGTACTAAGTACACAATATGCATTAAAACTAGCATCACTCCCAGTTTCAATAGAAGACAAGCTATCAGAATTACAGGAAAAATGTTCATCATCAGACAAACTCTCACTGATATCATTCACATTGTTATTAAAATGACATTTCAATTGCAATTTGTGTGATAGTCTGAAAAGTTCTTGTTCAATAACATGCCAAATGGTAAAACAGTGGGGACAAACTTTAAACCCAAATTTAATACCCCTACCTGTTCATTAGTCAGACAACAACCAGATAAATTCACAACCTGTGATGGTACAGATACAGCAGCTACAGTACTGCCATTTACTACGTCTGTAGTTCTGCTTAAATTGTCCTTCACCTGCTGGCAAAGGCGCAGCATATCCTCTTTTCTGATTGAAACTCCTTTCTTCTTCTTCCTGTTGCTGTCGAAAACGTTGCTGAAATGCCTGCGGCTGTTGAGCTGGTGGTAAAGAAGGAAAAGATCTAGACTCATTCTCCGAGTCCGTAGTGAATGATAAACCTTCAGAACAGGCGAATGATACTGTAGCATTCTTTTTGAAGCCTCCCTTCTGACGTGTAAAAGATCCCGTCTTTAGTGCTTTACGATTGGTGTTCCAAAGAAAGGCCTGCCCGCCATTATAATCACGGACTTTTCTATTGATTTTAGTAGTTTTTTGTTCAACAATGTCTGATTCCAACTTTTTTAATTTGTCATTTATAGTCACCAGCAAATTATCAGTCTGCACAGCCCCCACCTTTTGAGTAAGCTCTAAGTGAGCCTGTTTAATTTGTTCTTTAAGTTTATTTTGTTTGATACAATCTCGTTCAGTCAAAATCATCACCCACTCCATCACACATTTATGTGCAGCACTAAGCCAGCTATCTCTAAACACCTTCTCCATGCTGTCACTAACATCAAATGGTGTAGAGGGTGATTTGAAAGCACAAAGTCCTCTGGGGGAAATATCTAGGTCTATATAGCGTTGTAGACCAAGAATATTAAAGTAACATTTAGTCTCTTTGTTTAATAGATGCTCAAGTTTGTCTAATATAGTTTGTGCATCAACAGGAAGAGAACCAGTCTTACCCGCCGATGAGAACAGATTATTAATTCTATACGCTCTATCTTGAATTAAACGATTCATAAAACAAGGCATACTATCTCCCCCGTTACCAGAATTAGAGACATTGTTACATGGAATGCTGGAACCAGCAGGATTTAACACAGTACCACAAGGAGAAGTCTGACCATTACCTGCAGAGGGCTGTGCAAGAAAGCTGTCCATAGTACGTTGAGAATTCGTCTGTGAACCTGAGCCACCAGGCAAAGAATTGTCTTCTCTAAAAATCTGGGGAATGTTAAAAGAAGGATCCGTCGTCATATATGTAAAACCACCAAATGGCTGAGCACAAAAGTAGAAATACCACAAACAGGCAGGAAACAGGTTCCAAAAAGTATTTAATTCTTCTTTAGCGCCTCGACTTAACCAGTCTTCAAGAAGCACACAATACAATAGCAAAACATTCCCCTTAAATACCCCTCCCTAATCAGACAATTAAAACAGCAATAAACTAATTAAATCAAATATTTCCAATTGATTTCACAATTAAGGCCATGTGGAACCATAGTATTATATTTCAAAATAAAGATTCCTTTAAAAGTAATTTATTCTTTAACATTTCATCATCACCTAATTTAACAAAAACTTTATCTAAAATAGCTATCCGCGGTAGTGGTGCTGCAGTAGCGTTGTCGCCTCACAGCAAGATGTCCCGTTCGATTCTCAGCTAGAGCGTCTTCTGTGTGGAGTCGTGCGTAAATGAGTGTGCCTTCGTTGAAGGTTGTGTGTCAGGGCTGGTAATTCGGCATGTAAAAATCCACTACCAAACATTAGCAGACCAGAGTTCCGCTGTGGCGACCCCTAACCGGGATAAGCTGAAAGACACAACAAGAAGTAGCTTGCAGCAACTTGTAGTCACTTTTGTGATACTGCATAAAGTGCATTGCAATAGAACTTTCCACTCTACATTTCTTTGTCTCTGACATATTCCTGTAATCGATGGTTAAACATTCTTTTAGTCTCCCCAATGTATATTAAATTACATGGACAATGTAAAGCATAAATAACACCTATAGTGGTACATGAAAAGTTAGCTAACACTGTACAATTCTTATTACCCAATTTATGAAATGTTTGAACAAGTAAATCACAAATGTTACATTTCCCGCAAGGAAAACTACCTTTAGGTAATTGGTTATTTACTAAACATTCTACAGGGGCAATAAAAAATGATTTAATAAGTTTATCCGCTATACTAACACCTTTCTTATAAGAAAAAACAGGACATCCATTCAATAGCTTGTTTAGCCACCCATCCCTCAATAAAAATTTCCAGTAGTATCTAATTTGTTCTTGCATCTGTTCACTCAAAATATTATATAGCATAACTATATAAAACTTATTTTGGGACAGAATATTCTTTTGATAATATATACATCTTTTATCTTTACGTTTCTCAGCATTTGAAGGATAGTTTTCACTAATTTTATCTAAAGCATCCAAAATAGTGAATAATGAATACCCCCTATTCAAAAACATCTGTGTAGTAGAAGTAATAGCTTTTAATAAATCAGTTGTATTATTGAAAATTCTACCTAAACGTAATAATTCCCCATATGGCAGGGAATTAATGCAGGAAATGCCTACATTTCAGGGCAGGATCTATGCACTTTCAGTTCTCTGTGCTTCCCTTTGGCTTATCTACTGCTCCCAGAGTTTTCACAAAATGTCTGGCTCCTGCCATTGCTTTTTGCAGACAAAGAAATATTCAAATTTACCCATACTTAGACCTCACAGTATGACGCTGTCCGGTTCTATTCTCAGCTAGAGCGTCTTCTGCGTGGAGACATGCGTGAATGGGCATTCCTTCATTGAAGGTTGTGTGTCAGGCCTGGAAAGCCGGTACGTAAAAATCAACTGCCAATCATTAGCGGACCGGAGTTCCGCTGTGGCGACCCCTAACCGGGAAAAGCCGAAAGACAAATTCACCCATACTTAGACAACTGCCTGATTCAGGCAGACATCCAGGAAAAGCTGCTACAGGCACCTGACTTTTGTAAAGGACCTACTGACCTCCCTGGGTGTACTGTCAATGAAAAAAAATCAAAACTAGACCCCACACAAAAAATTGTATTCCTGGAAGCAAGCCTGGACACAGCATCCCAGATGGCATGCTTTACTCTAGAAAAACAAGACTGCCTGACAGGCTGCTTCTCTCAACTATCCACCAGAGCTCAGTTATCCACAAGGAAAATCCTGCAAGCTCTAGGGTTCATAGCCTCTTGCATTCTACTGATTCCATATGCCAAACTGCATATGAGGAAACAATGGTGCCTAAAAAGCCTTTGGTGTCAGCACTCTCAAGAACTGGAGAGACTTGTACCAATGATACCTTGTCTAAGGAAAGATTTTCCTTGGTGGGCAGCAGCATGCAACCACAACAAGGGACTTCCCTTCTCACAACCCAGCACCGCCCAGACCCTCACCTCAGACGCATCAGACTATGCCTGGGGTGCTCACCTGGATGGCAGGTGCATTCAGGGCCAATGGAGCCCAAATCAAATACATATGCACATCAACCCAAAAGAGATGTTAGCTGTTCAGCACGCCCTGACAGCTTTCAGACCCCTACTCTCCCCGAGGCCTCTACTGATCAAAACAGACAACACCACAGTGATGTGGTACATGAACAAGCAGGGAAGGACTCACTCTTATCCTTTCTGCAGGCTCACCATGACCCTTTGGCACACTGCTTCAGCCATGCAACTACACCTGTTAGAACAATTCCTGCCAGGCTCTCTAAACTCTCTGGCAGACAACTTAAGCAGAAACCTGCTAGACCCACACGAGTGGCAGCGAGACCTCAGAACCTTCACCCTTGTAACCCAGAAATGGGGCACCCTGAAGGTAGACCTCTTTGCCTCCCACTCCAATCATCAGCTCAGAAAATTCTGCACTAGGGAACCTCACAGCAAGGCCTGGAAAGTGGATGCTCTATCCTTCCAGTGGGTAAACCTGTTGGTCTATGCATTTCCCCCTCTACCACTCATTTCAAGAGTACTGCTCAAAATAAGGGAGGAAAAACCGAGGGCAATCCTGATTGCCCCAGACTGGCCATGCCAGCACTGGTATCTACTGCCGCGCAGCCTGTCACCCCTGCCACCATGGCACCTACTTCAGATCCGAACACTCCTGACACAGAGGAATGGAGAATTCATGCATCCCCAATTGCAGACCCTCAGTCTGGCAGTCTGGCTTATTCCATGACCTCTCCTCAAGCTGCCACCCTAAGCAAACAAGTTCTAGATGTTATACGTGAGGCCAGATGACCCAGCACTAGAAAATCCTATGCTGACAAGTGGAAAAGATTTTGCACTGGATCCAGACTAAGGGAGCCTGAATGGCACAGCCCTCCCTACCTCTCATCCTGGATTACCTGGCAGACCTACTACACAGGGGTCTATCCTTCTCTTCTATTAAAAGTCATAGTTAAGCCATCTCTGCTCATGTCAGCACAGAGCAACCGCTGTTCTCATACCCTCTCATAAAACAGTTGCTAAGAGGGGCTGACAACTTAAGGCCACCCAGAAGAGCTCGTACCCCAGCCAGGGACCTTAACTTTGTGATGGAAAAGCTCACCCTGCCCCCCCCCCCCCCTTGAACCTGCAGCTTCAGCAGAGTTAAACTTTCTCTCTTGGAAGACAGCTTGAACCTGCAGCTTCAGCAGAGTTAAACTGAAGACAGCCTTGCTTCTGGCCATCACTTCAGTTAGAGGAGTTTCAGAGCTACAAGCACTTATGGCTGTGGAGTCCTTCATAATTTTCCATGCTGACAGGGTCTCCCTCAGGACTTGCCCACCCTTCACGCCTAAAGTGGTGTCCAGTGTGGCTCTCAACCTATCCATTCATTTGCCCACCTTTTTCCCTAACCCACAAAACAAGGGGAAAGGATTCTGCACTGTCTAGATGTGCACAGACAGCTCAGATGCTACCTGGACAGGACTAAATCTTTAGAAAAACTGATCAATTGCTAGTCAACTTCACTGCAGGAGCAGAGGGCAAGGCCATATCCAAACAATCTCCAAATAGATAGCACACTGCATCCATTTCTGCTACAAACAGCATGGGAAACCACCCCGAAAGGGGGTCAGGACACACTCCACCAGAGCAACCTCCACCTCTGCAGCTTTTCTTAGAGGGGTCCCCACCAGGGACATCCTGGAGGCTGCAACATGGACATCTGTTCATACCTTCACCAAACATTAGCACGTGTCTGTCTTCCCCAAATCCAGGGCAGGCTTTGCCACCACAGTCTTGCAGGGCATCCTAGGTATCCCCCAGTCTTCTTGACTGCCTCCACCCTTTTCTTCAGCTTTGGGAGTCAATCGAAATGTGATGACTGCAACAGTGAAACACGAAGAACATAGTACAGTTGTGTACACTTACCATAAATGTAGATGTTCGAGTGTATTCACTGTTGCAATCCTGGTTTCCCTCCCCCCATCCCCCTTGTCTCACTTTCTCTCTCTCTTTTACCTTACAAGGAAATTTTGGTATTCTACTGGTGGTGTTCCTCCACCATAACCTAGCTCCCTATTGTGGGGCTCCTAACAGTTAGGGCAAGAGGAACTGATGTAATGACGTTGGCTGCCTGTTTTTATACCACTGACGACCTGCTGTCAGTCCTGGAGTTACAGCAACTGACGCAGAAATACTAAGCCTCTGGTATTCGGTCCGACTGAGGGCTACCCCTTGCAGGATAACCCAAATGTGATGATTGCAATAGTGAATACACTCGAACATCTACATTTATGTTAAGTGTACACAACTGTACTTTCCCTGTTACTTCTTTCTTCTCCATCACACCTTCAACATTTGCTATCTACCGGAGTCAAAATTCTCTGAAGTCTGCTTGGGGTATAAAAATACCCAAGGAAACACTTCCAAAGATTCTAAACCTTCTGGACTTGGTTGCATACTTGGAAGCCATCCATATGTCTTCCCATTGTTTTCTTGTAAATTGCATTATCAGTCTCTTCCCAATCTTTTTTAACCTCCTCTGATGGATTCTTATAGTTACTGTGCAGTATATTGCATGCACTACTAATTATCCTTTAACAGCTGCTTCTGTTCTAGATTCAACTAAAAATTTTACGAGAGCAGATTTTTCACTTGAAATCCTCTATCCCTTTTTCTTTGTCTGTTATCTGAGATCAGGCCCTAGTAGGGAAGGTAGTCTCACTCTCTAGCCTGCAATCCAAATGTCTTCTTGGCCTCATCCCACTGTTATCTTTCCTGCTTGAGTTACTTGATCCAGATATTTGTGTTCATTTGCCAGGTTTCTCCCATAAATTCCAGCATCCTCTCTTGCCTGATGTTCTTCATGTTTCACTGTTGCAGTCATTACATTTGGATTATCCCTGCCAGAGTAGCCCTCGGCCAGCCCGAATACCAGAGACTTAGTATTTCTGCTTCAGTTGCCGTCACTTGAGGACTGACGTCAGGTCATCAGTAGTATAAAGTAAGGCAGCCGACACCATTACATCAGTCTTTCTTGCCGTGGAGCCCGAAGCAGAAACAGTTTGCATGAGTGCCGGTCGGCCGCTACCTGAGTTTTCATCTACCGAATTGAAGTTGAAGTCTTCTAAAGCTAAGTACCCCGTTGGGGATCCTTTTTTCTTGCACTAACCAATGTCAGAAAAAGTTAATAATTGTCTCACCTGTGGAAAACAAATACCACACCGAGACTTCCACTATTACTGTATCACTTGTTTAGGCCCAGACTACGATGTCCCTCATTGTCGCTTCTGTGTTTTGTTCAATGCCAGAACTATCCGTCATTGGGCCCTTATTGTAGCCAGATGTTTTCGCTTACAGTCCTCAAATTCCGATATGGCTTTGGTAACCATCCAACAGCAGATCTTCCAAGAAAATGTAAAGATAAAGAGAGAGACAGACCACACAGGTCCAAACCTACCGAAGACACTTTTGTTAAGCTAGTTGTCAGTTCACCGGTACTCGGTGAGGTGCTTTTGCAGCACCTGATGGCTGCTTCTTGATTCGCAGGCCACTACTGAGACCCTTTCAGAGTCCAGTATACCGCAAAACTCTTCTTCGACTAAGGATACTGTGGTCGTCTCTACCTTGGATGGGTCTGGAGCCGCTGAGCAGGCACCGGCTTCTGAGGAAGTCCTTCGCACTACCAAATCTCGACACAAGCCAATGTCTTCTTTTGTGACTATCATTCTTTCTAAAACTACCGAGTTTCTTAGGCCCAGGGTATGAACCACACCCAAGAAACTGATGACCCACTCTCAGGCGCCTGCTACCTTGCCTCAGTCTCAAATGCTTAAAATGGTGGAAGACCGTATCATGCTGATCAGGGGAAGCCAAGCTACCCCCTCCAAAAGGAAGAAAGATCTGTCCCCTGTAGTTTTGACTGAACAAGAGTCAGATGAATCTGATGCATTTTAATATGAAGACATACAACCACTCTCCACTTATGAGGATTCTGATGCAGAGGATTCCATTCCTTCAGCCTGCATACTTTAAGGGAGCATTTCCTATGGGAGAGTCAGGACTGCCCTCAGTCAAAAATGAGACACAGGGAATTCCTAGATCTTCCACATCTCAGACCCTTGGCCATCCCCCCCTGTCCTGGATGTTGTGGAGGATGATGTTCTTCGTGTTTCACTGTTGCAGTCATTACATTTGGGTAATCTTGGGTCCTGCTTCGGTTGCTGTCTTCTCTTCCATGACGTCAGGTCATCAGGGGTAGATAACATGCAGCCGATGCCATTTTCTTTAGTCTTTCTTGCTTTGCGGTGCCCGAAGAGAAGCATTTTGCAAGTGCCGGTCGGCCGACTACTGAAATATTCGCGTTTGAGGTTTCAGAACCAAAGTCTTCAATAAAGCTAAGTACCCTGTTGGGGAAACTTTTTTCTTGCTTTTTACCAATGTCAGAAAAAGTTAATAATTGTATCACTTGTGCAAAGCAAATACCTCATAAGGATTTCCATTTATACTGTATTCCTTGCCTAGGCCCTGACCACAATGTGCCTGGCTGTCAGTTTTGTGCTAGATTTAACCAGCGCACTATTAAGCGTCGGTATATTTTTGCATCTCAGTATTTTGGCAACAGATTTAACTACCCAGAAATATCGTCGGATAGCAATCCGACTACCGGAATACATAAAAAACGCAAAGAAAAGGACAGAGAAAGGCAGTCGAGATCCAAAACCGATGACGAACCTTCTACTAAGCCAGTCGCAAGTTTGCCGGTACTCAGTGAGGCGCTTTCGCAGCCCCTGGTACCCGCTACCTTCGAGTCACAGGCCTCTACCGACACCCATGTAGAGTCAGGCATGCCACAAGATACTGAAGGTATTGGACTGACGGATGTATCTCCCTCAGATGGGTCCGGAGCCGCTGAGCAGGCACCAGCTTCTGAGGGTGTATTCAGACCTCAACATTTTTACATCAAACCGATTATAGCTGCAAAACCAAAGGCAAAGACACCTAAAACTAAAAAAACGATGCCTGAGCCACGTGCAGAGGCCTCTATGCCTAAAAAACAGATGATCAAAATGGCTGAAGACTTTATTACCTTGATCAGGGGCACCCATGACCCCCCCCCCCCCAGATAAGAGGCCTAGGCAAGACACTGACTATGAATCTTCAGATCAGGTTTCTATTTCTTCTGATTCCTCTTCTTATCAGGAATTAACTTTACCTCTTATGAAGATTCTGATGCTGAGAAATCTATTCTATCTGCATCTCCTCCTGAGGATTATTCTTTTGGAGAAACCTTGCATACTTTGAGGGAGCATTTTGACTGGGAGAGTCAAGACTTCTCAGAATCAAAAAAGAGGCTCAGGGATTTCCTCCTCCTCCCTCAGCACAAGCCTTTAGCCATTCCCCCTGTGTTAGACATTGTGGATGATGTTTTTTTCAGAGTCAAGCCTGACCCCTGACTCTCTCTACCTCCGGCTCCCAGTAAGCCTGACAGGTATTACAGGGTCCCTGACTCCTAAATTTTTATTTAGAAACCCTGCTGCTGATCCTGAAACTATTTCACAGAGTCCTAAGGGAATTAAGGCCTCAACAGCAAAAAACCCTACACCCTCCGACAGAGATTCCAGGGCGCTGGACAGATGGGGAAAAACGGTTTATACTTCTGCAACCTTGGCAATCAGGGCCTTAAACTGTCAAGTTTCGTATGCTTAAGTACCAACAACATGTTATGGGATTGCTGAAACAGAAAATGATGTTGATTTCAGAATGTGCAGAAAATAGGGAGTTGCAGGAATTATTGTATGCAGCTGAACAAGTCGGAAAGCATACTTTGCAATGTGGTTTTGATTCTTTAGAGGCCTCCTGCAGGGCTGCAGTTACTGGGTCTGTGATTAGGAGGCATGCCTGGTTAAAGGAACAAAATTTGCCTGATCATGTTAAAGCTAAATTACTAGATGCACCTTTACAGCATGATTCCCTGTTTGGTATTAAGGCAGAAGAGGTTTTAAAGAAAATGGAAGACAAAGCTAAGTCTATGCAAACTGTTAAAGATTTTTTACAAGTGCAGCCACCTAGATTCAGTAGACACTGGCCTACAAAATATTGGTCCTTTCCTGTGTCAGACAGAGCTCAAAGGGGCAAATCCAGACGCCCTAAGGGTTCCAAGTACCAAAATCAATACTCATACAGGTCAAAGCAATGGGGTGCATCCACCTCCAAATCTGGAGGAGATAAAGCGCAAACCTACAGAAAGCAATCCCAATGACTTCCTCTGCCTACACCAAGCACTTATCTTTTGGCAGCACCCATAGGGGGAAAATTAGCACTTTTTGCTCAAAATTGGCAGTTAATAACCCAGGACAAGTAGGTACTGAACATCGTATCACAGGGATACAGATTCCATTTCCACACTCTGCCAGTGACAACTGGTTGGCCAGACCTGCCAAAAAACCAATGGGCAGAAGCACAGAAACAGGTTACGTCCCTCATGGATATGGGGGCCATTCAGATAGTACCAGAACAGACAAAAGGACAAGGATTTTACTCAAGACTGTTCTTGGTACCCAGAAAGGACAAGGCCTGGCGGCCAATACTGGATTTATCAATTTTGAACACATACCTGGACATTCCAAAATTCAAAATGTTCACTTTGCAACAGCTTCTGCCCATGCTGGGCATGAATACTTAGCTGGTGACTTTAGACTTAAAAGAGGCATACCTGCATGTCCCAGTAAGACAGTTGTGCAGAAGATACCTCAGATTCAAGGCTGGCTTAATGCATTACCAATTCTCTGCACTGACCTTTGGCTTATCTACTGCGCCCTGGGTCTTTACAAAGTGCCTGGCACCAGTAATTGCATTTTGCAGACAAAGAAGTATTTAGATATATCCTTACTTGGACAACTGTCTCATTCAAGTAGAGAACAAGGACACTCTTCTACGACACCTGGCATTTGTGAAAAGGCTTCTAGCATGCCTAGGGTACACAATAAACGAAAAGAAATCACAACTGGTACCCTCTCAAAAGATAACATTCCTGGGTGCAAGCTTGCATACAACTGCCCAGATGGCTTACCTCACGCCATACAAACAAAGGCAACTGACTACTTACTTCAAACTGATGGCAACAAAAACTCAGTCTTCTGCAAGACAAATTCTGCAGGCTCTGGGCTTCATGGGCATCCTGCATCCTACTAATTCCATATGCAAGACTGCATATGAGGAAAGTTCAATGGTACCTAAAAAGCTTATGGAGTCAGCATTCACACAGTCTGGAAACAATGATTCCTCTCATCCCCTTCCTGCAACAGGAGTTTCTATGGTGGGCAAAGGCCTGTCACTAAAACTTGGGATGGCCCTTAACTCTACCCCCTGCCAGCCAAACCTTAACAGATGCATCAGATTATGCCTGGGAGGCCCACATGGCAGGAAGATGCATTCAGGGCATATGGACACCAAATGAAATGCATCTACATATCAACCAGAAACAGATGCTATCTGTTCAAAATGCCCTAACAGCATTCAAGGACATACTTCATCCAGGACAACTACTGATAAAGACGGACAATACCAAAGTCATGTGGTATATAAACAAGCAAGGGGGCACACACTCATACCCCCTTTGCATATTAGCCGTGGCACTGTGGGACACAGCTTTGACCTTCCAGATAAATCTTCAAGCTCAGTTCCTGTCAGGAAAACAGAACAATCTGGCAGACGATTTAAGCAGAAACCTTATGGATCCTCACGAATGGAAACTAAATCCATAAGTATTCAGCATGATAACAGAGAAATCGGGGAGCCCAGACCTAGATCTATTTGCCTCTCCTCAAAATTATCAACTGAAAAGATTCTGCACAAGGACTTATCACAGACAAGCATGGAAAGTGGACGCCCTATCTTTCAGTTGGAAACACCTGTCAGTTTACACCTTTCCTAGTCTGCCTCTTCTTCCCAAGGTCCTCCTAAAAGTCAGACAAGAGAAGCCAAAGATGATATTAATTGCTCCGGACTGGCCCCGCCAATACTGGTACCCAATCCTAAGGAACCTTGTCTCAATACCCAGCTTGGACCTTGCCTCAAAGACCACAACTACTGTCCCAGCAAAACAATCAGATACTGCACAATCAACTACAGACTCTGAACCTGGCAGCATGGCTAATCATGTAATCATACCAATGACACCTCTCAGTAAAGCTGTGATGGATGTCATTTTGGAAGCCGGAAGGCCTAGTACTAGAAAATCTCATGCTGACAAATGGAAGAGATTTTTTGCTTGGAATCAAGCAGAAGGAACTGATACAGCAGAACCACATATTCCTCAGATATTACAATACTTAACTGAGATGCTTGACAAAGGCCTATCTTTCTCATCAATCAAAATCCATGCCTCTGCCATTTCGGCTCATTACAATACAGAGCCACCAATCTTTTCTCACCTATTACTAAAGCAGTATCGTAGAGGAGCCAAAAACCTATGGCCTCCTAGAAGATCACAATGACCTGCATGGGACCTCAGTTATGTGTTGGAAAAGCTCACCCTGTCTCCATTTGAACCAGCCACTATGACTGATATCAACTTCTTATCATGGAAGACAGCCCTGCTACTAGCAATTACTTCAGCAAGAAGGGTTTCAGAGCTACAGGCCCTCATGGCTGTAGAGCATTTTATCATGTGTTACCAGTTAAGGTGTCTCTGAGGACAAATCCTACTTTTATGCCTAAGGTGGTTTCCACTGTGGCTCTTAACCAAACAATCCATCTGCCAACTTTTTATCCATATCCGCAGAACAAAGGGGAGAGAATTCTGCATTCCTTGGATGTACACAGACAGCTAAGATTCTACTTGAGCAGGACAAAAGCTCTAAGAAAAACTGAGCAATTACTAGTGTCATATGCTGCAGGATCAGAAGGAAAGGCTATCTCAAAGCAGACAATTTCAAAGTGGATAAGCCACTGCATCTGTTTCTGCTACTCACACCATGGTAAACCTGTGCCCAAGGGCATTAGGTCTCATTCCACCAGAGCTGCAGCTACTTCAGCAGCCTTTCTCAGAGGAGTACCAACCAAAGACATTCTAGACCCTGCTACTTGGAGTTCTGTTCACACCTTTGCAAAGCATTACCATTTGCCTCTGTACTCTAAGTCCCGGGCAGGCTTTGCCACTGCAGTGCTGCAGGGCCTTATAGCTGCACCTAATGCTGTTTAGCTTCAGCCTCCCAACCATAGCTTTGGGATTCTACCCAAATGTAATGACTGCAACAGTGAAACACGAAGAACGTAGTACAGTTGTATACACTTACCATAAATGTAGATGTTCAGGTGTATTCACTGTTGCAGTCCAGGTTACCCTCCCGCCATCCCCCAGACATTCTACAGTTTATCTTTCCTTCTCTATCTTCTACAACCTGTGTGGTGTATTTGCTTGTAGATGAAGGTAAAGTTTATATTCATGCATGTTTATATATATATATATATATATATATATATATATATATATATATGTATATATATATATATATGTATGTGTATATATGGTTCCACTTCATATCATCAAATTACCATTTCATCAAATTGCAAATCATCAAGACCAAATCGTCGAAAACTCATTTCATCGAATCTCAAATCATATATATATATATAATTTTGCTACCTTTTTGGGGGCACCTGACATCGGGGACAAGAAAAACTAAAGAAAATGGCGTTGGCTGCATGTTTATACCCCTGACGACCTGACGTCATGGAAGAGAAGACAGCAACTGACGCAGGACCCAAGACTTTGGAATTCAGGCCAACTGAGGACAACCTGCCAGCAGATTACCCAAATGTAATGACTGCAACAGTGAATGCACTCGAACATCTCCATTTATGGTAAGTGTACACAACTGTACTTTTTCCTCAAATCCAGCTCGACTCCTGACACCCTTCCTCCTGCTCCCAGAAAACCATGCTGGTACTATAGAGTCCCTGACTCACACAAATATCTTTTTAAAAATCCTGCAGCTGACCCTGAGGTCATTTCTCAAGGGCCAAAAGGGATTAAAGCAACCTCTGCTAAGAATCCCACTCCCTCAGACAGGGATTCCCAAGCATTGGACATATGAGGTAAAAAAGTATACACCTCATCTACTCTTGCTATCAGGGCACTAAATTCTCAGTTC
Organism: Protopterus annectens; assembly: GCF_019279795.1. Lineage (NCBI taxonomy): Eukaryota > Metazoa > Chordata > Ceratodontiformes > Protopteridae > Protopterus > Protopterus annectens. Next base: position 732,685,449 of record NC_056741.1, on the reverse strand, counting down.
CATATGCTGAAATTTCACAACATACCTTGGAACTCCTTAAACAAAAAATGTCTTCCTTTCCTGCTTGGGCAGAATCTAAAGATTTACAAGAGTTAATGCATTCTGCAAGTCAAGCAACTAAACACACCTTGCACTGTGGTTTTGACACCCAGTGACTGCTGCCCTGCAAGAAGCTTATAGGATCTTTCATTAGAAGGCAAATCCAAAAACGAACGAATCAAAGTACAAACTGGCCATAATCTTTTATTATAAAACGTAAGCGCTTTCAGGTTAAAAAACCCTTAATCAGACAAACTTCACATGATTATGACAGTCTTTAAATATTAAAATATTTTTAAAAGCAACCAATTACTTTCTATACTTGACCCGCCTTTTCTTTAAGGCTGGTTTTAAAGGTACAGGTGGGTTGTCAGCAGCCAACTGTATGATCCATCTTAAATCTGCATACTCTGTATCATTGACAGTGCCCCCCCCCCCTTTTTTTTTTCATCTGTGCAACATGCAGTACCATAAAAAACAAATGTATGATCTGGAAAGCTGTTGACATGCTGGTTACAATGCATTATGTTTATCCTTCTGTGTAATAGATGACAAATGGTGCAGTATTCTTGTTTTTAACTTGCAGTTAGTTTTTCCGTCATAAAAACTTGGACATGACTTGCAGCATGCCAATTAAACCTCTGTATGGCAATATGCATGAAACTCAAATGTGTATTTTTTGTTTGTAACAGGATGTATAAAATAATTTAAACCATTCACATTTGAACATGCTTTGCAATGCCTACAGGGAAAAGTCCCTGTTCTCACATGTGCAGAGGAAACACCGTTAGCCTTCTTATTTTTTAAACCCGGTTCTATGGATAACATGTCTTTTATTTTACTATTTCGCTTGAAGGTAAATCTAGGTTTCTCATCTAAAATATCCTTCAGGTCATTGTCACTTCTTAATATCTTCCAGTTTTGCTTAATAATATCCCATATACATTGTAACTATAATGTAGCATTACCTTTATCATACTTATTAGATGGCATCAGCTTGTTTCCCTGCTGTTCTTTATTATCAGAAAACCATGGTCTAGCCCTAACTTCCCTGTTAGATATTATACTGTTCTTGGTTTTTTCTAAATTTTTCTTTGAATACCCCTTTTCCTTAAGATGTTCATTTAACACATCAAATTCTTTGTAAAACTCATTGTTATCTTTGCACAACCAAGAAACTTTGTATCCTTGCCCTTGCATAATATTATGAAAAGTATGCCTAGGATGCATACTACATTCATTCAAATAATGATTTCTCCAGCACTGTTTCCTATGCAAGGCGGTGTTTATCTTACCAGTTACACTTTTATTTAATGTGACATCTAAAAAGGCAATGGTCTCATTATTTTATTTAATGTGACATCTAAAAAGGCAATGGTCTCATTACTGTGCTCTACTGAAAACCTAAGAAAATCTGTAGTCTTCTCCAGGTAGTCAACAAAGTTTAACAGTTCATCACTGCCCTGTGCCCACAACAAAAAATATTATCAACAAAACTGGCATAAAAAATTGTTGAAGTCTTCCATAGATGTTCACATTTAAAAATATTTTTATCTTCCCAGAAGGCTAACACTAAATTAGCATATGAATTGGCATAGGGCTTTACTTTCAGGGTTAAACTTTGTTGACTACCTCGAGAAAACTACAGATTTTCTTAGGTTTTCAGTAGAGCACAGTAATGAGACCATTGCCTTTTTAGATGTCACATTAAATAAAAGTGTAACTGGTAAGATAAACACCACCTTGCATAGGAAACAATGCTGGAGAAATCATTATTTGAATACACCTAGTATGCATCCTAAGCATACTTTTCATAATATCATGCAAGGGCAAGGATACATAGTTTCTCAGTTGTGCACAGATAATGAGTTTTACAAAGAAATCGATGTGTTAAATGAACATCTTAAGGAAAGGGGGTATTCAAAGGAAAATTTAGAAAAAAAAACTAAGAACAGTATAATATCTAACAAGGAAGTTAGGGCTAGACCATGGTTTTCTTTTTTTTTCTTCAAATAATTTTTTATTTTCCAAATAATATAATGTTTAACAATACAGTCATCAATACACAAGCATTATAACCCTTTATATACACTATGTACAATTGACCTGAACAAAGGAGGGGAAAAAATTAATCAAATATATGAAATTACTAACAAAAACTTATAATATTCAATTAAAGTATAAAGTTACACATTAATTATTTAGGGTTAATTTTTAATGTCTCAATAAGAGTTAATATTTTTTTCCCAAGGATTGTTTGTCCATGTTTTAGGTGAAATTCTCGATTCCTTCACCTTGATTTCTAATGTCGCTGTTTCTTCCATCAATCTCAAGGATTCTTCCAGAGTAGGTTCTTGTGAAGACTTCCACTTTCTAGTTATACATTTCCTTGCCGCAGCTAGTATGGACCAAAGTAGGTATAGATCTTTTTTATTCATTCCAATAGTATCATTAACATTTAAGAGGACTAAAGATTTGGTTAAAATAAAGGTATCTGTGAATATAGCTTGGAGAAAAATAGTAATTTCTTCCCAGAATTTTTTTATATTAATACAATCAAAAAAATATGAGACTAATCAGCTTTACAGCTTAAAGAGCATCTCCAACAAATGGGTTTATCAAGTGAATTGAATTTGGCTAGTTTATCAGGTGTAATAAATGCCCTGTGAATATATTTCTATGTAAATATTTTCCATACTTGTAAATTAAATGTTAAGTTAACAGAACATAAAAGATTTGTTTTACTCTCAATTGATAGATTAGTGTGACATCCTTTTGCTATGAAATTCCATTATGTTGCATTAGGGTTAGTTTTATATGTTTTCAATATTTTGTATAATTTTGAAATTAGATTTGTCCAGATGTTCTTCGTGTTTCACTGTTGCATTCATTACATTTGGGTAATCTGCTGGCAAGTTGCCCTCAGTCGACCTGATTAACAAAGTCTTGGGTCCTGCGTTGTTTGCTGTCCCTTCTTCCATGACATCAGGTCGTTAGGGGTATAAAACATGCAACGGACGCCATTACATCAGTCTTTCTTGCTGCGCGGTGCCCGAAACAGAAGCAGTTAGCAAGTGCCTGTCAGCCGACTCCTGAAATTTTCGTTTTCGAATTTCAGATCCGAAGTCTTCAACTAAAAAGCTAAGTATCCCATTGGGAAAACTTTTTCTTGCTCCTTACCGATGTCAGTAAAAGTTAATAACTGCATTACTTGTGGGAAGCAAATACCTCATAAGGATTTTCATTTGTACTGTATTCCTTGCCTAGGCCCTGACCACAACGTACCTTGCTGTTGGTTTTGTGCTTTATTTAATATACAGACACTGTCAAATGTCTGTATATTTTTGATTCTGAATACTTTGGCTCACACTTTAATTATCCAGAAATGTCGTCGGTTAGCAATCCGACTACTGGAATTCCTAAAAAACACAAAGAAAAAGACACAGACAGGCCGTTGAGGTCCAAAACTGCCGACGATGCTTCTCCTAAGCCAGTCGCCAGTTCACCGGTACTCAGTGAGGCGCTTTCGCAGCCCCTGATACCCGCTACTTCTGATTCACAGGCCTCTACTGAGACTCATTCGGAGTCCGGTATGCCGCAAGATGCTTCAATTATGGAACCCGCAGATGTCTCTACCTTGGATGGGTCCAGAGCCGCTGTGCAGGCACTGGCTTCTGAGGGTGTTTTCAGGCCTACAGATTTGTATATTAGACTGATGCCATCTTCAAAACTAAGGCCAAAATCTCGACCTATGCCTAAAAAAACGATGCCTGGGCCACGTGTGCAGGCTCCTATGCCTAAAAAACAAATGATCAAAATGGCTGAAGATTTAATTACTCTAATCAGGGGTAGCCACCCCCCCCCCCCCTTCTAAGAGGCCTAGGCAAGACATTGATTATGAATCTTCTGAGCAGGATTCTATTTCTTCTGCCTCTTCTAATGAACAGGAATTGTCTATACCTACTTATGAGGACTCTGATGCAGAAGATTCCATTCCTTCTGCTTCTTCCCCTGAGGATTTTTCTTTTGGGGAAACTTTACATACCTTAAGGGAACATTTCCACTGGGAAAGTCAGGATTTTTCTGAATCTAAAAAGAGACTTGGGGATTTTCTTCTTCTTCCTCAGCATAGGCCTTTGGCTATTCCTCCTGTTCTAGACATTGTTGATGATGTATTTTCAGAATTTAGTATGGCTCCTGATTCTCTGCCTCCGGCTCCTTCTAAGCCAGACAGATAGTACAGGGTTCCTGACTCCCATAAATTCCTTTTCAAAAATCCTGTTTCAGATCCTGAAGCCATTTCTCAGGGTCCTAAGGGCATTAAGGCTTCTACTGCTAAAAATCCTACCCCTTCTGATAGAGATTCCAGGGCTTTACACTTCTGCAACCTTGGCAGTCAGGGCTTTAAACTGTCAATTTCATATGCTAAAATATCAACAGCATATTATGGAACTGATTAAACAGAAAATGATGTTGATTTTTGATTGTGTGGAAAATAAAGATTTACAGGATTTATTGCATTCAGCTGAACAAGTTGGAAAACAGACTTTGCAATTTGGTTTTGATTCTTTGGAGGCCTCTTGCAGGGCTGCTGTAACTGGGTCTGTGCTAAGAAGGCATGCTTGGCTCAAAGAGCAAAATCTGCCTGATCATGTTAAAGCAAAATTGTTATATCAAAATTGTTAGATGCTCCTTTACAACAGGACCGTCTCTTTGGTAATAAGGCTGAAGAAGTTCTAAAAAAGATGGAAGATAAAGCTAAATGTATGCAAACTGTGAAAGATTTCTTACAAGTGCAACCTCCAAGATTTAGTAGGCACTGGCGTACTAAGAACTGGTCCTTTCCAGTCCCTTCGAGAACCACTCAAGCCAAACCCAAACATTCCAAAGGCTCCAGGTTTCAGTCCCAATGGACTTTCAGAACAAAACAATGGGGTGCCTCCTCCTCCAAATTTGGAAACAACAAGATACCTCCCTATGGTAAGCAGTCTCAATGACTTCCCTTTACACTTACCAAGCACGTACCTCTTAGCCACCCCTTTGGGGGGAAAACTGGCTCTTCATGCAAGAAACTGGCAACTTATAACCCAGGACAAATGGGTTTTAAATATAGTGTCCCAGGGATACAGATTTCATTTTCGCATGTTGCCAATTCCAAATGGATGGCCAGACCTGCCTCCAAGTCAGTGGGCAGAGGCCCAGAAACAAGTTCTTTCCCTCATGAGCATGGGGGCTATTCATCCAGTACCAGAAGAGGAAAAGGGTCAAGGTTTCTATTGAAGACTTTTTCTGGTACCCAGAAGAGACAAATCATGGCGTCCAATTCTGGACTTATCTACTCTAAACACCTTTCTGGACATTCCAAAATTCAAGATGCTGACTCTTCACCAGTTACTTCCTATGCTAGGCAAAGATGCCTGGTTGGCAACTCTAGATTTAAAAGAGGCTTACCTGCATATCCCAATCAGGGAAACTTGCAGAAGATACCTCCGCTTCAAAGCAGGCTACTTGCATTACCAGTTCTCTGCACTGCCCTTTGGCTTATCTACTGTGCCCAGGGTCTTTACAAAGTGCCTGGCTCCAGTAATTGTGTTTTGCAGGCAAATAAATATTCAAATATACCCATACCTGGACGATTGTCTAATTCATGCAGAAAACAAGGACACTCTTCTAAACCATATGGCGTTTGTAAAAAGGGTTCTAACTTGTCTAGGGTACACTATAAATAAAAAGAAATCACAACTGGTACCCTCTCAAAAAATTACATTCCTGGGTGCAAGCTTGAATACAACTGCCCAGCTGGCTTTCCTTACGCCAGAGAAGCAAATTCATTTGGTGACTTACTTCAAACAGGTGGCCACAAAAATCCTGCTTTCTGCAAGGCGAATACTGCAAGCCTTGGGGTTCATGGCATCCTGCATTCTTCTAATTCCATATGCAAGACTGCATATGAGGAAACTTCAGCGGTACTTAAAAAGTTTGTGGAGTCAGCATTGTCACAGCTTGGAAACAATGATTCCTGTCATACCTTGCCTGCAACTAGAGTTCCTATGGTGGGCAGAGGCCTGCCACCAAAACAAGGGACTGCCATTCACACTACTCCCTGCCGCCCAAACCCTAACTACAGATGCATCAGACTATGCTCGGGGGGGGGGGGGGGCACATCTGGTGGGGAAGTGCATTCAGGGCAAATGGAACCCAAATCAAATGCATGTTCATATCATTCAAAAAGAAATGCTAGCTGTACAGAATGCAGTGACAGCCTTCAAGGACAGCCTTGATCCAGGACAATTAATGATAAAAGACAGACAAAACCACGGTTATGTGGTACATAAACAAGCAGGGGGCTACACACTCCTACCCCCTTTGTAGACTAGCCATGGCATTGTGGAACACGGCCTTGACCTATCAAGTACACCTACAAGCTCAATTCCTGCCAGGAAAGCTGAATACTCTGGCAGATGAACCAAGCAGAACTCTTATGGACCCACACGAATGGAAACTGGAACCACGGATTTTCAACATGTTGACACGCAAATGGGGGAGCCCAGACATGGATCTTTTTGCCTCACCCCAGAACTATCAGTTGGGCAAGTTTTGCACAAGAACTCCTCATAAAAAAGCCTGGAAAGTCGATGCTGTGTCCTTCAGTTGGAAAAACTTATCAGTCTATGCCTTTCCCCCTCTGCCTCTGCTCTCCAAAGTTCTACTAAAAGTCAAACAGGACAATCCATAATTATTTTGATTGCTCCAGACTGGCCTCGCCAGCACTGGTACCCACTCCTGCGCAATGTGTCACACCTTCCACCGTGGCACCTGTCTCAGACACCTTACTTACTGTTTCAGCACACACAGCTCCAAACTTTGAATCTTGCAGCATGGCTAATCACCTAAATTCACCCTTGGCATCCCTCAGCAAACCTGTGACGGATGTCATTTTGGAGGCGAGAAGACCTAATACTAGAAAATCTTATGCTGACAGCTGGAAAAAATGTTGTGCCTGGAATCGATCTCAAGGGATAAGCACAGCAGTGCCCAACATTCCTCAGATTTTACAATTCTTAACTGAGATGCTTCACGTGGGCTTGTCCTTTTCTTCCATAAAAATCCATGCCTCAGCCATTTCAGCTCATTACAACACAGAACCTCCCCTCTTCTCTCATCCTCTGCTAAAGCAGTATCTCAGAAGGGCCAAAAACTTAAGACCACCCAGTAGAGCTCCAACCCCTGCCTGGGACCTCAATTTTGAGTTAGAAAAGCTCACTCTCCCTCCTTTCGAGCCAGCTACTACTGCAGACTTAAAATTTCTCTCCTGGAAAACAGCTTTCCTTTTAGCAGTCACTTCAGCTAGAAGGATATCCGAACTACAGGCTGTTATGCCAGTGGAGCCTTTCATTATTTTTCATGTGGACAGGGTATCTCTCAGGACCAATCCATCCTTCATACCTAAGGTGGTATCCAGTGTGGCTCTTAATCAGACCATTCAGTTGCCAACTTTCTTTCCCAATCCACAGAACAAGGGGGAGCAGATTCTGCATTCATTGGATGTACACAAACAACTGAGGTTTTACTTAAACAGGACAAAATCTCAAAGAAAATCTGAACAACTGCAGGGGCAGAGGGAAAGGCTATTTCAAAGTAAACCATTTCCAAATGGATAAGCCATTGTACTTGTTTTTGCTATATGCACCACAGAAAAACTATCCCCCAGGGGATCAGATCCCATTCCACCAGGGCTGCATCTACTTCTGCAGCCTTTCTCAGAGGTGTTCCTACCAGGGACATTCCAGAAGCTGCTACCTGGAGCTCAGTTCATACGTTCACCAAACATTACCATTTACCACTTTTCTCTAAATCCAGAGCTGGCTTTGCCACTGCAGTCCTGCAGGGCCTTATAGCTGCTCCTAATGCTGTATAATTCCGTCCACCCAACCATAGTTTTGGGAATCTACCCAAATGCAGCAGTGAAACACGAAGAACATAGTACAATTTGTAAACTTACCATAAATGTAGATGTTCGAGTGTATTCACTGTTGCAGTCCTGGTTACCCTCCCTCCAGACCCCTATTTTTCTCTGGTTATACCTCTACTTTCGTTCACTATGCTTAAAAGCCCTTTTGGTGTATTTGCTTTTGGGATTGGAGGTATATTTTTGTGTTTTTAATTATATTTGCTCCCCATTTGGGGGGCACCTGACATCTGGGGCAAGAAAAACTGATGTAATGGCGTTGGCTGCATGTTTTATACCCCTGACTACCAGACATCATGGAAGAAGGGATAGCAACCGATGCAGGACCCAAGGCTTTGTTAATCAGGCCAACTGAGGGCAACGTGCCAGCAGATTACCCAAATGTAATGACTGCAACAATGAATACACTCAACATCTGCATTTATGGTAAGTGTACACAACTGTACTTTATAATTGTCGTAAATAACTTCAGATATTAGACTTATCAAATTTGGACTAGTTTTATAAGGAGAATTAATAATTTTACTATTGAGATCCTTAACATATGATAATATGCTTTGTAGTATCAACCAATCTGCTGATGAAATGTCATATTTATTCTGAATTTGTTGAATGTCTAATACTTTATTCTCTATACAATGTTGCCAACAAATGAAGTTTTCCCCTCCCATCTAGTTAAAATAACATTATGAATTTTATTGAAGAAATTCTTTGCACAGCTAAAGGGTATTATCAAGTCTAGCCAAATCTTAATATCCATGTTAGTCTATATAAATCTTCTGAATAAATTGTAAATTTTATTTATATAATTTTTGTTGGTTTTGTTATATTATATTGAATATTAACAATCAATATGTGCCACATCCTATTATTTTGTTCACTTGTTATACAATTTTTAATTATTTTATTTTCATTTAGAAAAATAATAGTGTGCAATGTTTTACCGGTTGAAGAATAATTAGGATCTATCCAATTAATGATGGTTCTTAATATGGAAGCTTTTATGTATGATTCTAGGAAGTTTAATTCCACCCATTTCCCAAGATCTAATATGATGTGTTTAGGCTATTCTATTTCTTTTTGGATAACAAAGAAAGTTTAATAGAATTTTCTTTCTTTCAAGATTTTCTTGTTAGGTACTATAGGAATAGCGTGTTCAGTGTAATTAATTTTTGGAAGTATTGTCATTTTTATTATTTGTAATCTGTCTTCAGATCTTAAGAACATTTTTTATTCCAGCTTACTATTAAAATTTTTATTTTATTAATTATGTTGCTATAATTTGTGGCTAACATAGATTCCAAATTATTACATAGTGTTATTCCTAAATATTTTATTATGGGAACTTGTTTTCCTATCACATAATTTGTAGTTAAGGTAAATTCTCACTTTTTATTCAAATGTATATAATTAGATTTTCCCTTGTTAAATCTAAGGCCGGAAATATGATAAAACCTTTCCACTATTCCATCTAGTTTTTGTACTGATTTCTCCAAGACAGATAACGTGAGTAAAACATCATCAGCAAATAACATAATTTTTGAATTGAGTTGACCATATACATCTATGCCTGATATATTAGAGTTATGGCGTACTAATGAGGCAAATAATTCAATTCCGAAGGCAAACAGGATATGAGATATCGGACATCCCTGCTTTTGTACCTTTGGTTATTTCAATAGCCTTCAAGGTAAATGGCTCAAGTTTTACATAAGCCAAATAGTTTTTATAAATATTATTTATTAGCGTAGTAAAGTTGAACCCACGGTGGTGGTGCTATGGTAGCGTTGTCGCCTCACAGTAAGACGCTGTCCGGTTCGATTCTCAGCTAGAGCGTCTTCTGCATGGAGATGTGCATGAATGGGCGTAACTTCATTGAAGGTTGTGCATCAGGCCTGGCAAGCCGGTACGTAAAAATCAACTGCCAATCATTAGCGGACCGGAGTTCCGCTGTGGCGACCCCTAACCGGGAAAAGCCGAAAGACGCAAACAAACAAGCGTAGTAAAATTAGTAGGAAATTCAAACAATTCTAAAGCCTTAAAAAGAAAATCCCAGCTCAACGAATCAAAGGCTTTTTCTTTATCCAGCGCTACTATTAGAGTTTCTTGGTTGTTTCTGTTTAGAAAATCTATGAGTGTTAGAATTCTTTGTATATTGTCATGTGTGTGTCTTTTATAAATGAATCCTGTTTGATCCTCATTTATTATGTGTGTCAATGATTTTTTAATTCTACTAACTAGACATGAAGATTTTATAATCATTGTTAAGTAAAGATATTGGCCTATAAGATTTACACTTAAAGGGTCTTTGTTTTCTTTTATAATGGGTGTAATTAAGGAGTATCTCCATGAAATTGGAGTTATGTTTTGTGCTAGAATTTCATTCAAAGTTTTGTGAAACAATGATATTACTGAAGATGGAAATATCTTGTACAATTCATTAATTATTCCATCAGTTCCCAGTGTTTTATTACTTTTACTTTCCTTGATTTTTTGAGTAATTTATTTTAGAGATATTTGTTTTTGAATGTCTAACTTTAACTTTTCTGGTATCGCCTTTACCTTTACTAATTTCAGGTCTAAGTTTGATGTATTAGTTATATGTGAAGTATCATTATAATGGTCAGAGAAATAATGTTTAAATGCATCTGGTATATCATTTATATCCAAAACCTTTTTTTTTTCCTTCTTTCATGTATAATACTTGTAATATTATTTTCAATCGTATGTTGTTTTAATCGTATTGCTAAATTATGCATATGTTTGGGTGGTACTGCATAGGAACTAAGTTTTAACCTTTCTACAGCTATATTAGTTTTGTGAGTTAGGATTTCATTATATCTTTTGTTTAAGTCTTCCAATGCTTTTTTATGATTATTTTGTGTGTAAGTATATGAATTAATAGTGAGATCTGTAATTTGTTTTTGCATGTTACATAATTCTGATTCCCACTCTTTTAGCTTGTTTTTATACCACAAAATATTTTTTCCGTTTAGATAGGCTTTCAATGTATCCCAAAGATTCATTGCATTTATTTCAGTTGTGTAGTTTATATCTAAAAAGACTTGTACTTCTGAATCTAACCAAGGTTTAAATTGTTTTAATTGTGTAATGTAAGCTGGAATTCTTGACAAAAATGTATTTCTTATAATCTGTATGTATTTTGAGAATTAATGAATTATGGTCTGAAAAGGGACAAGGGATTATGGAAAATTTTATTACTTTTGAATTTAGCTCTTGAGATATGAAGATTTTGTCAGTTCTTGTATGTGTCCCAAATCTGTGGTCTTGGTGTGAAAATAATAATAAATTGTTCTCCTTATAACTAAATGTATCAATTAGATTTAAACTTTATTCCCATTTCTTGAGTAGCTTCTCTATAAAACTTGCATGTAAATTTATTTTGCTTGTGGTCTCTGATTTATCCAATATACAATTAAAGTCAACTCCCAAAATCAAATTTCCTTTATATACTCTAGTTATTAGATACATGTATTTTCTTATTGCCCCAACCCAATACCTGGAAACCAATTTGTATTTACTAATGTCCAGAGTCTATTGTTATATTTTACTATGGCTAGGAGTCCTTCTTTATCTTCAAATTTGTAAATGATTTGAGGCATAGTGACATTTTTTTTCCATAAAATTAAAGTTCCCCTAGTCTTTTTCTTATATGAAGAGTGAGATAAGATCATATATTCATTAGGATTCCAGCTAAAGGTATCATTTGTTTTGAAGTGAGTCTTTTGAAGAAATACTACTTGTACTTTATTTAATTTCATATATCTTAATAAATTAGATCTTTTCCTTGGATTGTTTAAACCGTTAGTGTTCAAGGATAAAATAGTCAAGTCCATTCTCAGTATTTAACTTTACATCATATTTGTTTTGTATTATATTTTGATAAGATCATATATTCATTAGGATTCCAGCTAAAGGTATCATTTGTTTTGAAGTGAGTCTTTTGAAGAAATACTACTTGTACTTTATTTAATTTCATATATCTTAATAAATTAGATCTTTTCCTTGGATTGTTTAAACCGTTAGTGTTCAAGGATAAAATAGTCAAGTCCATTCTCAGTATTTAACTTTACATCATATTTGTTTTGTATTATATTTTGTAATACCATACCAAATGTAAAAGGTGCAACTACTGTGTTAATAATTCTCATTGTAGTCAATATTTAAATTTTTGTCAAATGACTTAAAATAGAGTTTAGTTCAGGCCAATAAAAAAAGAAAAAAGAAAAATGCCAAAATTACGTGTATAACAGCAAGTATATAAATATTTTTGTAAACCCTCTAATGTACATGAAGTGAAATACACTTCCAATCTGCTAGATGAGAAGAAATCTAACAGATTGCCTACCATAACTTCCCTCGTGAAAAAAGAAAGAAAAAATACGAACCCCTTTTGAGCACCAGTACACCTTTTCTCTTATCTTGGAGATTTAACAATATTAGTTATTACTTTCCCTATATAACTATTAATAATGAATTAACATAATGTGTGGAAATGAGTATTGATTTGGTAATACAGTTTAATTTTAGATTAAATTAGACTTCTTTTTCAGAATATAATCATCCTATCATGCACTACTTAAATATTCATAAAGTAAAATCTCATTTATAACACAGTAAATGTTGCTTAACATTAGTTCTCTTTAGGCTGAGAGTAGTATATATACATATTAATAGTGTCCAATATTCTGATATGACCAATATACTAATGATTATGTCAGATAAACACTCTCCTAAATACTAAAAATATATTATAACTGAGTGAAGTAGATTTAGAAATGTATCAATAAGTGAAGATAAATACGGACAAGTCTATTCAGAACACTTGAATCATACTACAAAAACTATGTAGTCCATAGAATGAACCCTTAGAGTTGTGTTCACTAGAGATGATAATGTAAATAGGTTTGAATGAACAATACATGTCATAAATCTCTACGTGTCACTCACATGCTTTGAATAGGTTTGAATGAACAATACATGTCATAAATCTCTACGTATCACTCACATGCTTTCAGTTAGAGACAAATGAAAGCATAACCAGATTCAGTTTATGTCCACCCATGAATGTAGTTGTGACAAATTAAAAGAAAAAAATGAAGAAAGACAACATTAGACCATAGTGATCACTCACTGACGATGAAACAGAAGCAGTTTGCCCTGATAAGTGGCCATGTGGGTGAGCAATTTATAAACTTCTTAATACTAATGCATAGTTATAATATCAATTCATATTATGAGAATATCATCACAGAATATTGAACAAAATGCTAGTCAAGACAGAGCATTACTGAAGCTGTTCTGCACAGCCACATTTCCTTAGAACCTTTATAATAGAGTGTTTATCAAAGACTGTGTCATGCAACAAGATACAAGAGTAGGCAGACTCCCTTCTTTGTTATTAAATTGTTAAAAGTAATGACACTCTTAAAAAATATAAAACCTATTAAGCTGAACAGCGCCTTAAGAAATTTCTCTGTCTCGTATCTATTTAATTAGTGTTCTACTTCAATTTCTCATCAAGAATTAAAATTTACAAATCTGTCGTATTTTACTACTTGAAGCAGTAGCAAAAGCAGACCATGAAGACATTTTCTCATGGGCCGTTTACTTTGAAGAAGTAAAGATGAAATTCCAAGGTGAACTCATTTTAAAAACCATCTCACTAAGAAACTGATAACCTTATTATTTAAACAGTTGTCAATATTCAGTAAAAATACCAGCTGCATAATAGTCAGCTATACAACTGTCTGAAGGATTAAAGGTAGTTTATGTTATAAATCCCTGCCTTAACCAGATGTGCAGCATACAGAACATCATTTAGGATTTGCGTTTCTTAGGAACCTATGTCTGTAAATGTGTAATTCAAACAATTCTTGGTAGACTGAATGACATCTAAACTACTTTATTATGCTAATTTATGTACAATTTTACTATAGGTTTCCCAGTACTTCCCCGTCATCAAGGCAACTCCCACAATACGTCAACAGGCACTCGCAAGACTGTCTGAGATGCCAGTTCTATGAGTTATTGAACCATGACTTAAAGTGTTGCTGGGAATAAATCAAATGTTCATCACAGAAAATAAGTACACATGCCCACACAATTCAGTAGTGCAGTTAAACAACTACTTGCTTGTTGGTGTAAGAATTTTGGCTAATTACCAGCATCTTTGCCACTTTACTGAAAGTTGAACCCCACTTACCAAAGATTAGAAAGCACTAAAGGATGAGGAGAGTAATCAGTAATTTACTTAAAGGATGAGGAGAGTAATCAGTAATTTACTATCTACTGTATTCACTATTTATTTGGTTACTTCTTAATCAATTAAATTGAACATGTCTAGGCAGTGTGAGCAGAGGAAAATAACAACACTGCACAGTACAGGGTTTACTGTGTTATCTAATAAAGCAATGTGCATTATATTCAAATAAGCAGGAGTTATAAGTACAAGGTGATAAGTCCCTTTGTGGCTTCTGAAATTAGATGACTTCTATTACCAGGTTAATGAAGTATTCAGTATAATATGTCTAAAACCTGTCTTAATTAGACCATGGTTTTCTGATAATAAAGAACAGCAGGGAGACAAGTTGAAGCCATGTAGTAAGTATGATAAAAAACCCCAAGGTAATGCTACGTTATAGTAACAATGTGTATGGGATATGTGATATTATTAAGCAAAACTGGAAGATAAGAAGTGACAATCACGTGAAGGATATTTTAGATGAGAAACCTAGATTTACCTTCAAGCGAAATAGTAATATAAAAGACATGTTATGCATATAACTTGGTTTAAAAAATAAGAAGGCTAACCGTGTTTCCTCAGCACATATGAGAACAGGGACTTTTCCCTGTAGGCATTGCAAAGCATGCTCAATTGTGAATAGTTTAAATTATTTTATACATCCTGTTACAAACAAAAAAATACACATTTGAGTTTTATGCAGATTGCCATACAGAGAATGTGGTTTACTTGGCATGCTGCAAGTCATGTCAGAGTTATTATGTTGGGAAAAATTAATTGCAAGTTAAAAACAAGAATATTGCACCATTTGTCATCTGTTAGAAGGATAAACATAATGCATTGTACCAGCATGTTTCCAGCTTTCCAGATGGATGTTCTTCGTGTTTCACTGTTGCAGTCATTACATTTGGGTTATCCTGCTGGCAGATTGCCCTCAGTCGGCCTGAATTCCAAAGTCTTGGGTCCTGCGTCGGTTGCTGTCCCTCTTCCCTGATGTCAGGTCGTCAGGGGTATAAAAGATGCAGCCGATGACATTTTCTTCAGTCTTTCTTGCCACGCGGTACCCGAAGCAGAAGCAGTTCGCAAGTGCTGGTCGGCCAACTCCTGAGATTTTCGTGTTCGAGTTTCAGATCCGAAGTCTTCATTAAAAGCCAAGTACCCCATTGGGGAAACTTTTTTCTTGCTCCAGACCGATGTCAGAAAAAGTTAATAATTGTATTTCTTGTGAGAAGCAAATACCTCATAAGGACTTTCATTCTTACTGTATTCCTTGCCTAGGCCCTGACCACTGCGATGTTCGGGTTACCCTGCTGCAGTCATCACACTTGGGTTATCCTGCCGTCAGGCGGTCCCACAGTCGGCCCGAATTCCAAAGTCTTGCTCCGGTGTCAGTTGCTGTCACTTCTTCCCTAACGTCAGAGCGCCAGGGGTATATCAGAGGCATCCGATGCCATTTTCTTCAGTCTTTCTTGCCGCGTGGTGCCCGAAGCAGAAGCAGTTCGCAAGTGCCGGTCGGCCGACACCTGAGATTTAAGTTTCAGTCCGAAGTCTTCAAAGCTAAGTACCCTGTTGGGGAACCTTTTCTTGCCTCAGTCCGATGTCAGAAAAAGTTAACAATTGCATTTCTTGTGGGAAGCAAATACCTCATAAGGACTTTCATTCTTTTTGTATACCTTGCCTAGGCCCAGACTACGATGTCACTGGTTGTCAGTTTTGTGCTAGGTTCAATAAGCGAACTATAAAGCGATGCTTTGATTTCGCACGTCACTACTTTGGTAGAAAATTTAATTACACTATGCCGTCGGAGCAACCGACTACCGGCGTGCATAAAAAACGCAAAGATAAAGACAGGCAGCCTAGATCCAAGCCAGACTCCTCGGCCTCAGCTGGGCCAGTCGCCGGTTCTCCGGTTTTCAGTGAGGCGCCTACGCAGCCCCTGGCTACCACTGAATTGGATCCCCAGACCGCTTCGGATCCCCCAGCAGAGAGTTCTAGGCCGACGCAGCCATTTTCTTTAGGCCCTACCGACGACATTGTAGTAGGGGAAGCCGGTGCTGTAGAAACACCTTTGGTTTCTGAAGGTGTCTTCAGACCGACTACTCTCACCATAAAATCTTATGCTAAGCTTAAGACTCCTCTAAAACCAAAAAAGCCTACACTTCAGTCTCCAGGTCAAGGCCCTATGCCTAAGAAACAGATGCTTAAAATGGCTGAAGATTTGATTTCTTTGATCAGGGGTTCCCAACCCCCCCCCCCCCTGACAAAAGGCCTAGACAACAGGAGGATTATGCCTCCTCTGATCAAGTGTCTGTTTCCTCAGGCTCCTCTGAGAAACAGGATTACTCCTTTCCCCCTTATGAAGATTCTGATGCTGAAGACTCCATTCCCTCAGCTTCTACCCCTGAAGATTATTCCTTTGGGGAAACCTTACATACCATGAGGGAACATTTCCATTGGGAAGGTCAGGACTACTCCGACTCAAAGAAAAGGCTCCGAGAGTTTATTTTACTCCCCCAGCACAGACCACTTGCTATCCCCCCAGATGTCCTTCAAGGATGCATCTGCAGTCCTAACATATGGGTTGTCCTGCCTCAGGCAGCCCTTCGGTCGGCCGGATTCCAAAGTCTGGGTCTGGCCTCGGCTGATGTCGCACTTCACCCGACGTCATAGCTGCTGTGAATTGGGTATAAAGGCATCAGCCGACGCCATTTTCCTCAGTCTTTCTTGCCGCGCTGTGCGCGAAGCAGAAGCTGTTCGCAAGTGCCGGTCAGTCAGATCCAGAGATTTCTACTACCGAAGACTTCTAAAAAGCTAAGTACCCCGTTGGGGACTCTTTCTTGCCTCAGCCGATGTCAGAAAAAGTAAATAATTGTTTAACTTGTAGGAAACAAATACCTCATAAGGATTTCCACTCTTACTGCCTTCCTTGCTTAGGCCTAGACCACGACGTATCAGCTTGTCTAGCCTGTGCTTCCTTCAAACGACGGACACTTAGACGTCGGTCGGAGTTTGCGGAGGAGTTTTTTGGTCCCGCTTTTGCTTACAAAATGCCGTCGGAGACTCCGACTTCACAATTCGCTAAAAAGCGTAAGGAAAAGGACCGACACTCGCGGTCCGCGGTTTCGGCCGAAACCACGGTTAAGCCAACCGCGAGTGTCTCGGTTTCGGCTGAAACCGAGTCCTCGGTTCTTCCTTTGACCGAAAGCATACCTCCGACAGCCGAGGCCTCACACAGCATGGCTGAATCTGCTACCGAAATTTCTCCTACTGTAGCAGGCACCCAGGATTTATCAGATACTATACCTTTAGACATATCTACTCCTGCACGTGGAGCTGCTAGGCCCCCTGCATCTATGTCCATCAAGGCTTTTTCTAGGGCTAAAGCAGCAAAATCCTCTAAGGCCTTGCCTGCTAAAACCCCACACAGGCCTACCTCTAGTTCCCAAATGCTCAGCCTGGCTGAGGATCTCATTTCCTTGATCAGGGGATCCCAACCTCACTCGGACAGGGCCTCTGAACCCCCTCCAGAGAAAAGGCCTAGAGCAGAGCCCCCCGATCCAGTTTCGACTGACTACTCCTCGGATGAGTCAGAAAATTCAGACCCTTATTCTCCATATGAGGATTCTGATGCAGAAGACTCCATTCCTTCTGCCTCTCCTCCTGAGGAATTTTCTTTTGGGGAAACCTTACATGCTATGAGAGAGCATTTTCAATGGCAGGGCCAGGATTTTTCAGATTCAAGGAAAAGGCTAAGGACCTTTTTACATTTACCACAGCATAGGCCTTTAGCCATTCCTCCAGTACTAACAGTTGTGGATGATGCATTTAATGATGCCTGTACTGCTCCTGACTCTCTTCCCCCCGCCCCTGCTAAACCCGACAGATATTACAGGGTCCCGGACACACACTTTCACTTGTATAAGGCTCCTATTGCAGATCCTGAAACCATTTCACAGGGCCCCAAAGCTGTAGCAGCTGCCTCTGCCAAAACCCTCCCTCTGAAAGAGAATCTAGAGCATTAGAGAGATGGGGTAAAAAAAGTTTATACTTCTGCTACTCTTTCGGCTAGGGCCTTAAATTGCCAATTCCACATGATCCAGTATCAGGAATTTTTGTTAGACCAGCTAAATAAAAAACTGTCCTCTCCTGAACCTATAGACTGTAAGTCCCTTCAGGATTTGGTACATAACACTCAGCAGGTCAGTAATCATTCTTTAAAATGCGGCTATGATGCACTGGAGGCTTCCTTTAGATCAGCTATGACTGGAACAGTGATCAGAAGGCATGCATGGTTAAAAGAGCAATCCTTACCAGACCATGTAAAGTCAAGGCTCCTAGATGCTCCCATGGAGAAACAAAGTTTGTTTGGCTCCCCTGCACAGCAAGTGCTAAAGAAGGTGGAAGAAAAAGCAAAATCTGTTCAAACAGTCAAGGATTTCTTACAGGTCCAACCTCCGAGGTTTAGTAGAAATTGGCCTTCGAAGACTTGGTCCTTTCCAGACACCTCCAGAGGAAAAAGAGGCAGAAATAGGCGCCCAAGAAGCAGAGGTCAATCCAGAGGTGCCTACAGGGGACGTCAGTGGCAGCCTAACAACCAGAGAAGTACTGCCACAGATCCAGCTACTACCACTTCCACAGGACAGACACAATGACTTGGCTGTGATACCGCCTACCAGGGAACAACTGGAAGCACCCTTAGGCGGAAAGCTAGCCTTATTTTCCGTAAACTGGCATTACATTACAGGAGACAAATGGATTTTACAGACAATAGACAAAGGCTACAGGTTTCACTTCCACACTCTACCAAAAAAGAGAGGAATGCCAAACCTTCCACCAAACCAAAAAACAAACGCTCTAGGACAAATCAACCACTTACTAAGGATGAGAGCTATAGAAAAGGTACCACCTATGGAACAAGGACAAGGATTTTACTCCAGACTTTTCCTGGTACCAAGAAAAGAAAACCAATGGAGGCCTATTCTCGATCTGTCCGCTCTGAACACATATCTCATTGTTCCAAAATTCAAAATGCTGACCCTACAGCAACTTCTTCCCATGCTGGGCAAGGAGTCTTGGCTGGTGACTCTAGATCTCAAGGAGGCATACCTGCACGTCCCTATACGACCAGATTGCAGAAGATACCTCAGATTTCTTGCAGGATCAGAGCATTATCAATTCTCAGCATTGCCCTTTGGCTTATCTACTGCGCCCAGAGTATTCACGAAATGCCTGGCATCAGTAATTGCTCATTGCAGGCTTCAGGGAATTCAGATTTATCCATACCTGGATGACTGCCTGATACAAGCGGACAACAAGACCAAATTAACACAAGATTTGGAAAAGGTTATACAACTACTGCAAGCCCTGGGATACACAGTCAACATGAAAAAGTCAAGGCTGGTACCATCCCAAAGGATAACATTCTTGGGTGCAGAACTGGACACTTCAAATCAGATGGCATTTCTCACAGCAGAAAAGCAAAAGCAACTACCACTCTATTTCATGGCATTAATAACACAGAACCAGCTTACAGCAAGGAAAGTCCTGCAAGCCCTGGGTTACATGGCATCCTGCATAATATTGATTCCACATGCCAGGCTGCATATGAGGAAGTTGCAATGGTACCTAAGGAATATATGGTCTCAACACAAGCACAGCCTAGAAGCCCAGATTCCAATAATCCCATGCCTGAAACAAGAATTCCTGTGGTGGGCTCAGGCCTGTCAGTTGAACAGAGGACTGCCCTTTCACAAACCTCACCCAAGCCAGACTATCACCACGGACGCCTCGGACCTAGGCTGGGGGGCACACATGGTGGACAAGTGTATACAAGGCCTATGGACACAAGACCAGCTGAACCTACAAATAAATCAAAAAGAGATGCTGGCAGTGAAACAGGCAATTCAGACATTCAGACCGTTTCTTCAACAGGGTCATTTGCTGATAAGGACAGACAACACCACAGTCATGTGGTATATCAACAAACAAGGAGGCACACATTCATATCCTCTATGCCGGATGGCAATGGACCTGTGGAATGTAGCCCTGAACCTCAACATTCAGCTCCAGGTCATATTTGTGCCAGGAAAAGAAAATATACTAGCAGACACCTTAAGCAGAATTACCACGGATGCCCACGAATGGATGCTGCATCCAGACATCTTCAAATCCATTACAAAGAAATGGGGACTACCAGAAATAGACCTGTTCGCATCCCCACACAACCACCAATTGAGGAAATTCTGCACAAAGGCATCCCACCCACTTGCTTGGAAGGTGGACTCCCTCTCCTTCAGTTGGGAAAACCTGACAGCATATGCATTCCCACCTCTTCCTTTGATGCACAAAGTGCTACTGAAGATCAAAGAAGATCGCCCAAGGATCATCCTGATAGCTCCAGACTGGCCGAGGCAGCATTGGTACCCGCTACTGAGGAGTATGTATCGGACACAAGCATGGCCTCTACCTCTAGTTCCTTTACTGCTAACACAGAACAACTTCAAGATCCTACATCCAAATTTGAAAACACTACAGCTAGCTGCCTGGAATATTACATAAAACAAAATAACCCAGATTTATCCCAGAGGGTTAAAGACATTATACTGGAGGCTCGCAGACCCTCCACAAGGAAGACTTACTCAGCCAAATGGAAAAGATACCTCATTTGGAGTGCAGCAAAAGGAGAAAATGTATCATTAGCAAACATAGCTAACATCCTGGAATACTTAGCAGACCTTTTCCACAATGGCCTGTCTTACTCCTCCGTTAAGATTCATGCATCAGCAATTTCAGCAGAATACAACATGGATCCTCCATCCTCTACTCAGGCAGTTTCTGAGAGGAATTAAAAATGTAAAGCCTCCAAGGAAGCCAACTTTGCCTACATGGGACCTCAACTTTGTGCTGGAAAAGTTAACACTTCCCCCTTTCGAGCCAGCAGCAACAGCAGAATTACAGTTCTTATCTTGGAAAACTGCTTTCCTGCTTGCAATCACTTCAGCAAGAAGGGTTTCTGAATTACAGGCATTAATGGCAGTACAGCCCTTCCTTATCTTCCATCAGGATAGAGTGTCCTTGAGAACTAACCCTACTTTTATGCCAAAGGTGGTCTCCAGGGTATCATTGAACCAAGCAATCCACCTACCAACATTCTTCCCCAACCCACAGAACAGGGTAAAGACTACTACATACCTTGGATGTGCACAGGCAATTGCGCTACTATCTGGACAGAACCAAGAACAATAGAAAAACTGACCAGCTTCTGGTAGCATATGCAACAGGAATGGAAGGAAAAGCAATTTCAAAACAGACAATCTCAAAATGGATAGGAAATTGCATTAGATTTTGTTACTCTTTTCATGGAAAGACAACTCCAGAAAACATCAGGCCTCACTCCACAAGAGCTACAGCCACTACTACAGCTTTCTTACGAGGAGTGGCTACCAAAGACATTCTAGAGGCTGCTACTTGGAGCTCCGTGCATACATTTGCCAAGCATTATAATCTACCTTTGTACTCCAGATCCCGAGCAGGTTTTGCAACTGCTGTTTTGCAAGGGATCTTAACTACACCATAATCATCTTAGTGCCTCCTCCCCCAGTTTGGCTATGGTATTCTACCCATATGTTAGGACTGCAGATGCATCCTTGAAGGACATAGTACAGTTTTGTACCTACCATAAATGTAGATGTCCGAGAGGTATGCATCTGCAGTCAGGATTACCCACCCTCCTTCCCTCTGTGGTACTCCTAGGGTATTTGCCCATCTTGTAGCTAGCTGGGGGAATCTATTATGGTGTATTTGTTTGTATATATGTATATACATGTTTATTTTTGTTTGCTCTCTACTGTTTGGAATCATTTGCATTTATCCAAATTTAGCCTTCCTAGAGGGCACCTGGCATCTGGGGCAAGAAACACTAAGGAAAATGGCGTCGGCTGATGCCTTTATACCCAATTCACAGCAGCTATGACGTCGGGTGAAGTGCGACATCAGCCGAGGCCAGACCCAGACTTTGGAATCCGGCCGACCGAAGGGCTGCCTGAGGCAGGACAACCCATATGTTAGGACTGCAGATGCATACCTCTCGGACATCTACATTTATGGTAGGTACAAAACTGTACTTTTTGGACATTGTGGATGATGTTTTCTTAGAATCTAGTCTAAATCCAGATTCTCTGCCTCCTGCTCCAGCCAAACCAGATAGATACTATAGAGTGCCTGACTTACACAAATTCCTTTGCAAAAGCCCAGTTGCTGATCCAGAGACAATCTCCCAGGGTCCCAAAGGGGCTAAGGCTTCTATGGCTAAAAATCCTGTACCCTCAGAAAGGGACTCCAGAGCACTAGATAGGTGGGGAAAGAAGGTTTACACCTCAGCTACTCTAGCAATGAGAGCACTAAATTGTCAATTTCACATGCTTAAATACCAGCAATTCCTAATGTCTCAAATAAAACAAAAGATGGGCACGCACCCTCAACCGTCTGAATTAAAGGAAATGCAAGATCTGTTGCATGCAGCTGAACAGGTGGGCAAACATACTTTACAATGTGGTTTTGATGCCTTGGAAGCTTCCTCTATAGCAGCTGTTACTGGGTCTGTTATACGTAGGCATGCTTGGTTAAAGGAACAATCTCTGCCTGATCATGTTAAAGCAAAGTTACTGGATGCTCCCTTACAGCAGGATGTCTTATTTGGGGTTAAAGCAGAGGAGGTTTTAAAGGAAATGGAGGATAAGGCAAAATGTACGCAGACGGTCAAAGATTTCTTACAGGTACAGCCCCCACGCTTCAGCAGAAATTGGCCAACAAAAAATTGGTCCTTTCTAGCTTCTGACAGACCACAGAGGAGTAAATACAGGCGCCCAAGGGGCAGAGGACAAGCACAAATTCCTTACAAACCTCGCCGATGGGACACTGCAACACAGAAGGGAGGAGAAGACAGGTCCCAAACTACTAGAAGGCAAACACAATGACTTAAACCTCAAACTGCCAAGCAAAACTCTCTTGGCAGCTCCCTTGGGAGGAAAATTAGCACTTTTTGCAGACAACTGGCGCATTGTCACAAAGGACAAATGGGTCCTAGACATTCTCACACGAATACAGATTCCATTTCCACACCTTGCCAAGGATAAAAGGAATGCCAAACCTGCCACAAAATCAATGGGCAGAGGCACAAAAACAAATTACAACTCTCATGGGCATGAGAGCCATTCAACTGGTACCTACACAGGAGCAAGGCCAAATATTTTACTCAAGGCTCTTTCTAGTCCCCAGAAAGGACAATGCTTGGAGACCCATTCTGGACCTTTCAATTTTAAACACTTACTTGCAAGTACCCAAATTCAAGATGCTAACACTACAGCAGCTTCTTCCCATGTTGGGCAAGAAAGCTTGGCTAGTAACTTTGGACCTCAAGGAGGCATACCCGCATGTCCCTATCAGACAAAATTGCAGGAGATACCTCCGTTTCATTGCAGGTTCAACCCATTACCAATTCTCTGCACTGCCCTTTGGCTTATCTACTGTGCCCAGGGTCTTCACAAAATGCCTGGCACCAGTAATTGCATACTGCAGACAGAGGAATTCAAATATACCCATACCTGGATGACTGTCTCATCCAAGCAGAAAGCAAGGACTTTCTCTTACAACACCTGGCTTTTGTAAAACATCTTCTAAGTTGCCTAGGGTACACAGTAAACGAAAAGAAATCAAAACTAGTGCCCTCACAAAATATGACATTCCTGGGTGCCAGCTTGAATACAACGGCCCAGATGGCTTATCTGATGCCAGACAAACAACTACAATTAACTCAATACTTCAGAACAATGGCAACAAAGACCCAACTCCTTGCAAAAAAAATTCTGCAGGCCTTGGGCTTCATGGCATCTTGCATACTACTAATACCATTTGCAAAACTGCATATGAGGAAATTACAATGGTACCTAAAAAGCGTATGGACTCAACACAGCCACAGCTTGGAAACAATGATACCTCTCATTCCCTGCCTTCAACAGGAGTTTCTATGGTGGTCACAGGCATGTCACCTCAACAAGGGTCAGCCTTTCACCCTACCCCCAGTCAGGCAAACTATGACAACAGATGCATCGGACAATGCCTGGGGGGCGCACATGGCAGGATGGTGCGTTCAAGGCATATGGACTGCAGATCAAGGGAATCTGTACATCAACCAAAAAGAAATGCTAGCTGTATAAAATGCTCTGACAACCTTCAAGGATCTCTTAGATCCAGGACAGCTTATCATAAGGACAGACAACACCACAGTAATGTGGTACATAAACAAGTGGGTACACACTCCTACCCTCTATGCAGGCAAGTAATGACCTTGTGGAACACAGCACTGGCTTACTAAGTTCAATTACAAGCTCAATTCCTGCCAGGAAAAAAGAACACATTGGCAGACGACCTAAGCAGAAACATTATGGATCCCCACGAGTGGAAACTGGATCCACAAGTATTCGCAATGATAGCTCAAAAATGGGGGCTCCCAGACATAGACCTGTTTGCCAGCCCTCAAAACTATCAGCTAACAAAATTTTGCACAAGGACTTTTCACCATCAATCTTGGAAGGTGGACGCACTCTCATTCAGTTGGAAAATGCTAACAGTATATGCCTTTCCTCCATTACCCCTTCTCACAAAGGTGCTACTGAAAGTCAGGATGGAGAGACCCCGAATGATACTCATTGCCCCAGACTGGCTACGCCAGCACTAGTACCCACTATTAAGGAATATGGCCCAGGGCCCACCATGGATTCTACCACAAATTACACACCTGCTCACACAGCAAGACAAATCAGATTCTACACAGCCAGCTCAAAACCTTAAACTTGACTGCATGGCAAATCACTTAAGCAACCAGCCAGCTCCTCTCTCACAAGCTGTTATGGATGTTATTCTGGAGGCTAGGAGGCCCAGCACCAGGAAAGCCTACTCAGACAAATCGCCTGGAACCAAGCTAAAGGCCAAAATACCCTTCAGCCTGACATACCTCAGATTCTGCAATATTTAACTGAGATGTTACACAAAGGGCTTTCTTTTTCATCTATTAAAATCCACGCCTCAGCTATTTCTGCTCACTACAACACGGATCCTCCCTTATTTTCACATCCACTCCTAAGGCAGTTTCTCAGAGGGGCCAAAAACATTAGGCCTCCCAGGAGAGCACCAACACCTACTTGGGACCTCAACCTTGTTCTGGAAAAACTCACGCTACCTCCTTTTGAGACAGCTTTCTCAGCTGACTTAAAGTTTATATCATGGAAGACTGCCCTGCTGCTAGCAATTACTTCAGCTAGAAGAGTTTCAGAGCTTCAGGCACTAATGGCAGTAGAGCCTTTCCTCATTTTTCATCAAGACAGAGTTTCTACGAACTAACCCCTCCTTTATGCCTAAGGTGGTATCCAGTGTGGCTCTAAATCAAACCATCCATTTACCCACCTTCTTTCCAAATCCACAGAACAAAGGAGAAAGACTCCTGCATTCCTTGGACATTCACAGGCAACTACGTTACTACTTGGATAAAACTAAGGTTTCAGAAAATCTGACCAGCTTTTTGTATCCTATGCTACAGCATCACAAGGAAAGGCTATCTCAAAACAGACCATTTCCAAATGGATAGGACATTGCATACGTTTTTGCTACACCCACCATGGAAAACCAGTTCCTGCTACCATAACGCCCCACTCTACCAGGGCAGCAGCTACATCTACAGCCTTCCTGAGGGGGGTACCAACCAAGGATATTCTGGAAGCTACAATTTGGAGTTCAGTACACACCTTCAGCAAACATTACCACTTACCACTTTACTCTAAGACTAGAGCTGGCTTTGCCACTGCAGTTTTGCAGGGCCTCCTAGCCTCCTCTAACCCTGTTTGACTCCACCTCCCATCCTTAGCTTTGGGAATCTACCCAAGTGTGATGACTGCAGCAGGGTAACACGATGAACATAGTACAGTTTTGTACCTACCATAAATGTAGATGTTCGAGTGTATACCCTGCTGCAGTCCTGGTTACCCTCCCTCCATCCCCTCTGAACTAGCTGAACCTATCTCTACCACTCTATTCAATACTACCTCTGTGGTGTATTTGCTTGTGCCTAAGGGTTTTGTTTCATTTTTTCCATATATATATATATATATATATATATATATATATATATATATATATATATATATATGTTTTGCCTACCTATTAGGGGCACCTGACATCTGGGGCAAGAAAAACTGAAGAAAATGGTGTCGGATGCCTCTGATATACCCCTGGCGCTCTGACGTCAGGGAAGAAGCGACAGCAACCGACGCCGGACCAAGACTTTGGAATTCGGGCCGACTGCGGGACCGCCTGACGGCAGGATAAACCCAAGTGTGATGACTGCAGCAGGGTATACACTCGAACATCTACATTTATGGTAGGTACAAAACTGTACTTTTCTAGTTGTCGGTTTTGTGCTAGATTTAACCAATGCACTATTAAGCTTCTGTACAATTTTGCATTGAGCTATGTTTTAATTATACAATGTCGTCGGATAGCCATCCGACTACCGGAGTTCACAAAAAACGCAAAGAAAAAGACATAGGTAGGTAGATACTAGGCTATCTGCCCTAGGACATTTATAAGCCTAGCCAGAGTGTATTTGTCTTCTGTCTCCCTATTAGATTAGCCTACTGTGCCTCTGTAAAGTAGGTCACAGAAGGTACCCTTTTAAGATTAGTTTACTGTGCCTCTGTCTAGCAGGGACACAGGAGAGATCCCAGGAGTGAATTTGCGATTTCCCATCCACGCGTCCAAATTTCGCTTGAAGAGGGTCAGCGAGGGCCTATGTCTAACATGAAATGGGATTCTATTCCAGAGTGAGGGGAGCCTTTGGGAAATTAATCTGTCCCTCCAGCATGTCCTATTTATTTTTGTGCTGAGGTTTAGGTCCCTGGAGCGTGTACCTCTGAGGGACTTGGATTTTTTGAGGTGGAGCATGTCCATTAATTATAGGTTCACCGAGGTCCAAAACCGACGACGAAGCTTCTCCTAAGCAAGTCGCCGGTTCTCAGTGAGGCGGTTTCGCAGCCCCTGACACCCGCTACTTTAGAGTCGCAGGCCGCTACCGACTCCCACGTGGAGTCGCCCAGGCTGCAAGAAACTCAAGGTATTGGAGCCTCGGAAATTAACCCCTCAGATGGGTCCGGAGCCGCTGATCAGGCATCGGCTTCTGAGGGTGTTTTCAGACCTAAGCAATTATATATTAAACCGACTACAAAGGCAAAGACTAAAACTCCTTTAAAGGCAAAGAAACAAGTTCACCAGCCACATGGACAGGCCTCCATGCCCCAAAAGCAGATGCTCAAAATGGCCGAAGACTTAATTACCTTGATCAGGGGTTCCCATCACCCTCTTGATAAGAGGCCTAGGCAAGAGACAGACTATGAATCTTCAGATCAGGTTTCCATTTCTTCTGATCAGGAATATTCTCTTACTCCCTATGAGGACACTGATGCTGAAGAATCAGTTCCTTCAGCTTCTCCTCCTGAGGACTACTCCTTTGAGGAAACCTAGCATACCATGAGGGAGCACTTCCACTGGGAGAGCCAAGATTTTTCAGAATCTAAGAAGAGGCAACAGAGACTTCCTTTTACTACCTCAACACAGGCCTCTAGCTATTCCACCTGTGTTAGACATTGTAGATGATGTGTTCTCAGAGTCTAGTCTGACCCCTGACTCCTTACCTCCAGCTCCTATTAAGCCAGACAGATACTACAGGGTCCCTGACTCTCATCAATTTATTTTCAAAAACCCCACTGCAGACCCAGAAACTATTTCTCAGGGTCCCAAAGGGGTCAAGGCTTCCACTGCAAAAAACCCGAACCCCTCTGACAGGGATTCAAGGGCACTGGATAGATGGGGAAAAAAGATTTACACATCTGCTACCTTAGCTATAAGGGCCTTAAATTGCCAGTTTCATATGCTCAATTATCAGCATTATATCCTGACACTGCTTTAACAGAAAATGATGGTAAATTCTGAATGTGTAGAAAACAAAGAAATGCAGGATTTATTGCATGCTGCTGAACAAGTTGAAAAGCATACTTTGCAATGTGGTTTTGATTCTTTGGCGGCCTCCTGCAGGGCCGCTATTACGGGTTCGGTCATTAGGAGGCATGCTTGGTTAAAGGAACAAAATCTGCCTGATCATGTTAAAGCAAAATTGTTTGATGCTCCATTACAGCATGACAGCTTGTTTGGTGTTAAGGCAGAAGAGGTGTTAAAGAAAATGGAGGACAAAGCTAAATCTATGCAAACGGTCAAGGATTTCTTACAGGTACAGCCACCTAGATTTAGCAGACACTGGCCTACAAAGAATTGGTCCTTTCCAGTCTCAGACAGACCTCAAAGGGGCAGATCCAGATGCCCTAGAGGCAGATCACAGCCGCAAGGTTCCTACAGGTCTAAGCAATGGGGTGCTTCTACCTCCAAAGGTGGAGAAGACAAATCACAACCATATAGGAAACAGTCCCAATGACTTCCCCCTGCCTGCACCAAGCACTTATCTTCTGGCAGCACCCTTAGGGGGAAAACTAGCACTTTTTATCTCAAAATTGGCACATTATATAACCCAGGACAAATGGGTTCTAGACATAGTGTCCCAAGGCTACAAGTTTCACTTTCATACCCTGCCAAGGGCAAACGGTTGGCCAGACCTGCCAAAAAATCAATGGGCAGATGCTCAGAAACAAGTCGCAGCTGTCTTGGACATGAGGGCTATTCAACAAGTGCCACAGCAAGAGCAGGGACAAGGATTTTACTCGACTGTTCTTGGTACCCAGAAAGGACAAAGCATGGAGACCAATACTGGACCTATCTATTCTAAACACTTTCCTGAATATACCAAAATTCAAAATGTTGACCTTGCAGCAGCATCTGCCCAGGCTGGGCAGCAAGGCTTGGCTCGTGAATTTAGACCTAAAAGAGGCATACCTGCATGTCCCAATCAGACAATCATACAGAAGATACCTCAGATTCAAGGCTGGTTCAAAGCATTACCAATTCTCTGCACTGCCCTTTGGCTTATCTACTGCGCCCAGGGTTTTCACAAAGTGCCTGGCACCAGTAATTGCTTACTGCAGACAAAGAGGAATACAAATATATCCTTATTTGGACGACTGCCTCATACAAACAGAGAACGACATTCTACTACAGCATCTGACGTTTGTGCAAAGACCTTTAACATGCTTAGAGTACACAGTCAACAAAAAGAAATTAAAACTAGTACCCTCTCAAGAGATAATATTCCTGGGTGCAAGCTTAAATACAACTGCCCATATGGCTTATCTCATTCCAGACAAACAAAGGCAACTGACTACCTATTTCAAGGAAATGGCAACGAAGGCCCAGTTATCTGCAAGAAAAATTCTGCAGGCTTTGGGCTTTATGGCATCCTGCATCTTACTAATACCATATGCAAGAGTGCATATGAGGAAAATTCAATGGTACCTAAAAAGTGTCTGGGCACAACATTGCCACAGCCTGGAAACAGTGATTACTCTCATTCCCTGCCTGCAACAGGAGTTTCGATGGTGGGCAAAGGCTTGTCACCAGAACGAGGGACAGCCATTCTCACTACCCCCAGCCAGGCAGGGCCTAACGATGGGTGCATCGGATTATGCCTGAGGGGCACACATGGCAGGAAGAGGCATTCAGGGCACCTGGTCCACAAACCAAAAGCATCTACATATCAATCAAAAAGAGATGCTAGCTGTTCAAAATGCCCTGACAGCCTTCAAGGACCTACTTCATCTGGGACAACTACTGATAAAGACAGACAACACCATGGTCATGTGGTACATAAACAAGCAGAGGGGCACTCATTCTTACCCCCTTTGCAGACTAGCCATGGCTTTATGGGATACAGCATTGACTTACCAAGTTTATCTGCAGGCACACTTCCTGCCAGGAAAGGAAAATACTCTGGCAGGCGAACTAAGCAGAAACCTCATGGATCCACAAGTCTTCAGCATGATAACAAAGAAATAGGGACGCCCGGACATAGATCTATTTGCCTCCCCTCACAGCAATCAACTAAAAAGATTCTGCGCAAGGACCTATCACAGACAAGCTTGGAAAGTGGACGCCTTATCTTTTAATTGGACAAACCTATCGGTATATGCCTTTCCTCCACTGCCTCTCCTCTGCAAGATACTCCTAAAGGTCAGACAGGAGAAACCAAAAATGATTCTGATTGCCCCAGACTGGCCACGCCAGTACTGGTATCCGAGCTTACGGAACTTGTCCCAATGCCCAGCCTGGACCTTACCTCAAATACCTCATCTACTATCCCAGCAAAACAATCAGATCCTGCACAGCCAACTCAGGACTCTAAACCTGGCAGCATGGTGGATAATGTAGCCATACAAACCACCCCTCTCAGTAAAGCTGTGATGTATGTCATTTTAGAAGCCTGAAGGCCTAGTACTAGAAAATCCTATGCTGGGAAATGGAAGAGATTTTGTGCTTGGAACCAAGCTCAAGGAACTGATACAGCTGTCCCAAATATTCCTCAGATTTTGCAATACTTAACTGAAATGCTGGACAAAGGCCTATCTTTTTCATCAATTAAAATCCATGCCTCTGCCATTTCGGCTCATTACAATACAGAACCACCACTCTTTTCTCATCCTTTATTAAGGCAGTGCCTCAGAGGAGCCAAAAACTTAAGGCCTCCAAGGAGAATGCCAATACCTGCATGGGACCTCAGTTATGTCTTGGAAAAACTCACCTTACCTCCTTTTGAGCCAGCAGCTACTGCGGATATAAAATTCTTATCTTGGAAAACAGCTCTGCTCCTAGCAATAACTTCTGCAAGACAAGTTTCAGAGCTACAGGCTCTCATGGCTGTGGAACCCTTTATCATTTTTTATCCAGACAGGGTCTCTCTGAGGACAAACCCTACATTTATGCCTAAGGTGGTATCCAGTGTAGCCCTTAACCAAACTATTCATTTGCCAGCTTTTTATCCAAATCCACAGAACAAGGGGGAGAAAATTCCGCATTCTTTGGACGTACACAGACAACTTAGAATCTACTTGGACAAAACTAAAGTTTTCAGAAAGTCAGAACAATTACTAGTGGTATATGCCGCAGCATCACAAGGAAAGGCTATCTCCAAGCAGACTATTTCAAAGTGGATAGGTCACTGCATTCGTTTCTGCTACTCACAGCATGGCAAACCAGTGCCTAAGGGCATTAGGCCACATTCAACCAGAGCTGCAGCCACTTCTGCAGGCTTTCTTAGGGGAGTACCAACCAAAGACATCTTAGAGGCTGCTACTTGGAGTTTAGTGCATACCTTTACAAAACATTACAATCTGCCTCTTTACTCTTTATCCAGGCAGGTTTTGCCACTGCAGTTCTGTAGGGCCTCATAGCCGCTCCTAATGCTGTTTAGCTCCAGCCCCCCAACCATAGCTTTGGGACTCAACCCAAATGTAATGACTGCAACAGTGAAACACGAAGAACATAGTACAGTTGTGTACACTTACCATAAATGTAGATGTTCGAGTGTATTCACTATTGCAGTCCAGGTTACCCACCCGCCATCCCCCTTACTTTTGCTGGAACTTATCTTTACTTCTCTAATCTATACAACCTAGGCGGTGTATTTGCTTATAGATGAAGGTAAAAGCTTATTTTGGTGCATGTATGTTTTATTTACATATTTTTAGCTTACCCTTTTGGGGGCACCTGACATCTGGGGCAAGAAAAAGTAAAGAAAATGGCGTCTGCTGCATCTTTATACCCCTTACGACCTGACGTCAGGGAAGAGGCGACAGCAACCGATGCAGGACCCAAGGCTTTGGAATTCAGGCCGACTGAGGGCATCCTGCCAGCAGGATAACCCAAATGTAATGACTGCAACAGTGAATACACTCGAACATCTACATTTATGGTAAGTGTACACAACTGTACTTACTGCATGTTGCACAGATGAAATAAAAGTGTGGGGGGGTGGGCATTGTCAGTGATACAGAGTATGCAGAGTTAAGATGGATCATACAGTTGGCTGCTGACAAACCCACCTGGGTTAAATAGTTCTGTACCTTTAAAACCAGCCTTACAGAAAAGGTGGGTCAAGTATAGAAAGTAATTGGTTGCTTTTAGAAATGTTTTAATATTTAAAGACTGTTATGATTATGTGAAGTTTGTCTGATGAAGGGTTTTTTAACCTGAAAGCACTTACGTTTTATAAAAAAAGATTACGCCCAGTTTGGACTCTGTTTTGTTTGTTTTTGTATTTGTTCTTACAAGAGGTTCGAGAGGAATCCTTAAGGGAAGCTAAGAGGCTTGTGTTTTGCTGCATTTTGGTTTGTTGTTGCATCTTCTTTCCACATGGCTGAACTGCAGAATGTTGAGGTTGAACTGGATTATCAGCCACATAAACATTCACTGGGCTCAGTAAGTGAGAAATTTAAAAGTAATGTTTCTTCCTTTTTAAATCCTTTACTTGGGATGGACTTGAAGATGAACTACATACAGGAAAATGGCCTATCTGCAGGTGAGCCGTTAAATGAGACTTTTGAGCTTTTGACTTGTTTAGATAATACCACAAGAAAACTGAAACGCCTGCAATGGCAGAGGTTTCATATGGAAGCATGCTTAGAATATAAAATAGTGCCTAGGGGGGTGAGAGTATTATGTATGCCAGCACAAAGAGATGCATGTCCTGACTTACTAGTGAGGTGGCAGCAGATTAATATAGATACCAGCTTCCGTTATGTGAATTTGCTTATAGAATACTTTTCACCTGCTGAAGAGGAACTTTGTTGTTGTGTCTTTCGGCTTTTCCCGGTTAGGGGTCGCCACAGTGGAACTCGGGTCCGCTAATGATTGGCAGTAGATTTTTACGTGCCGAGTTGCCAGCTCTGACGCACAACCTTCAACGAAGGCACGCCCATTCACGCATGTCTCCACACAGAAGATGCTCTAGCTGAGAATTGAACAGGACAACGTCTTACTGTGAGGCGACAACGCTACCGCAGCACCACCAGAGGTAAAAGATCTACAGAGTACCTTACAAATGCATTACAACACAGACCAACATCTGCGTAAAATTACCTATGTACTGAATAATATAGCCTTGTTTGAAAATAAATTGCAGCAAACGAAGATGAAAAAGCTGCAAAGGAACTACCAGGATTTCATGACAGGCTGTATTTTTACATGGCCTCGTGATCAGGCTAGAACTGAATCCAATCCAGCAGTAGCAAGTAATTTACATACCAACAATGTGTCTGCTGAGCCCAGTGATGTTTTTCAGAATGTTAATGTTCAACAAAATGCGAACAATGCTTCTATGGCTGCAACCACAACAGCAGAAGGTTCCATGATTGCCATGGATCCTAATAGTAACACCTTCGCTATGGATCGGGATGATGACATCACACAGGGAACCAAACAGCCCAGTATCAGCATAGGAGCAAGACCGAAAACCTTGCTTCCTTCTTCTTCATCTTCTTTTTTTGCTGCAAGGAGCAGTTCTATGACTTTTCCAGTACCAGTAAGGAAGAAAAAAGGCGAGGTTGCTCTGTACAAAGGGATGTGAAACGGCTGAGAGTCATGAACTGACTGATTTTAATGACTGTAATGTATTTAATATATCTAGTGTTCAACTGACTAAAGAACAAATTAATGTTTTAGGTAAAGGATTATCGTTTGTACCCAGTAGGGCGTCAGTGTTAAGTGA
Organism: Protopterus annectens; assembly: GCF_019279795.1. Taxonomy (NCBI): domain Eukaryota; kingdom Metazoa; phylum Chordata; order Ceratodontiformes; family Protopteridae; genus Protopterus; species Protopterus annectens. Next base: position 732,651,426 of record NC_056741.1, on the reverse strand, counting down.
AGTTATACTGGATTTGCACATGTTTGGGCGGAATGTAATTCTGAATAACATGTTTAGGGGGAAAACAGCCATTATGCTAGTGTTATGAAACATCCGAGTACTTTTGTACCAGTTATGCATCCCCACAGTGCATACTTTCTTAAAAACTTGTGAGGATGAAATAAGACTTTATCTTGACAGTGCAACAGGTTTAACAATTTAACTTATTTGGAAAGGCAAGCACTGCTAGATTTAATGAATGATGATAGACAGGTTATCAGACTAGATGATAAGGGTGGGGTCGTTGCAGTTATGGATACTACAGCATACATACAATCTTTGGATGCCCTAACCAGTGATATCAATACTTACAGAAATATTTCACCTCTGATGGATTATAAGTAATGTTAGTAAGAAGCTAAGGGCTTTAAGAATAAATGGAGTGTTAGATTATGACTTGTATGTATTTTTAAGCATTGAACATTCAGTAATGCCTATTTTCAAAGTACTACAAAAAATGCCCAAAAATACCCTACCCCCAACCAATGAGACCAATAGTTTCAGGGAGGGGATGGGTTACTGAACATTTATCTACGTGGGTAGAAGCAAAATTGAAAAATCTGCTTGCTTACTTTCGTAGGATTTTGAAAGACACTGCACAGTTCTTATCAAAATTGTATGATGCTTGCCGAACTTTAGATTTGAAGAATGTGTTGATGGTAACCATGGACGTCAACAGTCTGTTCACGGTCATCACAAATGAATTTGGGTTAAAGGCAGTGAAAGAGGTACTGTGTACAGTTAATATATATGATGAGAATACAAACACTTTAATCCTGGAAGCACTAGCACTGGTGTTAGAAAATAACGTCTTTCTTTGTAATGGAACACATTATAGGTAGGTACAGGGTGTTGCCATGGGCACACCCTGTGCCAGTTCATATGCTAGTTTAGTGTTAGCTTTCTGAGAAGATAAAAATATTTTTAAGTGTGAACATCTATGGAAGACTTCAACAATTTTTATGCCAGATTTGTTGATGATATTTTTTTGTTGTGGGCACAGGGCAGTGATGAACTGTTAAATTTTGTTGACTACCTGGAGAAGACTACAGATTTTCTTAGGTTTTCAGTAGAGCACAGTAATGAGAACATTGCCTTTTTAGATGTCACATTAAATAAAATAATGAGACCATTGCCTTTTTAGATGTCACATTAAATAAAAGTGTAACTGGTAAGATAAACACCACCTTGCAAAGGAAACAATGCTGGCGAAATCCTTATTTGAATGCATGTAGTATGCATTCTAGGCATACTTTTCGTAATGTCATGCAAGGGCAAGGATGCAGTTTCTCAGTTGTGCACAGACAATAATGAATTTTACAAAGAAATTGATGTGTTAAATGAACGTCTTAAGGAAAAGGGGTATTCAAAGGAAAATGTAGAAAAAAAAAACTAAGAAAAGTACAATATTTAACAGGGAAGTTAGGGCTAGACCATGGTTTTCTGATAATAAAGAACAGCAGGGAAACAAGCTGAAGCCATCTAATAAGTATGATAAAAACCTAAGGTAATGCTACATTATAGTTACAATGTATATGGGATATGTGATATTATTAAGCAAAACTGGAAGATATTAAGACATGACAATCACTTGAAGGATATTTTAGATGAGAAACCTAGAGTTACCTTCAAGCGAAATAGTAATGTAAAACTGTTATAAGAAGGCGGCTAACAGTGTTTCCTCTGCACATATGAGAACAGGGACTTTTCCCTGTAGGCATAGCAAAGCATATTCAAATGTGAATGGTTTAAATTATTTTATACATCCTGTTACAAACAAAAAATACACATTTGAGTTTTATGCAGATTGCCATACAGAGATTGTGGTTTACTTGGCATGCTGCAAGTCCTGTCCGAGTTTTTATGTTGGAAAAACTAATTACAAGTTAAAAACAAGAATATTGCACCATTTGTCATCTATTAGACATAAGGATAAGCATAATGCATTGTACCAGCATGTTTACAGTTTTCCAGATCATACATTTGTTTTTATGGTTCTGCATGTTGCACAGATGAAAAGGGGGGGCATTGTCAGTGGTGCATAGTATGCAGAGTTAAGATGGATCATACAGTTGGCTGCTGACAACCCACCTGGGTCAAATAGTTCTGTAGCTTTAAAACCAGGCTTAAAGAAAAGGCGGGTCAAGTATAGAAAATAATTGGTTGCTTTTAGAAATGTTTTAATATTTAAAGACGGTGATGATTATGTGACATTTGTCTGATGAAGGGTTTTTAACCTGAAAGCGCTTACGTTTTATAATAAAAGATTATGGCCAGTTTGGACTCTTTCATTTGTTTTTGGATTTCTTCTTGCAAGAGGTTCGAGAGGAGTCCTTAAGGGAAGCTAAGAGGCTTGTGTTTTGCTGTCGTTAGAAGGCATGCATGGCTTAAGGAACAGCCATTGCCAGACCATGTCAAATCTAAATTGTTGGATGCCCCCTTGCACAAAAATAACTTATTTGGCACTAAGGCAGAAGAGGTCTTCAAAAAGATGGAAGAAAAAGCAAAATCTATGCAAACAGTTAAAGATTTCTTGCAGGTCCAGCCACCTAGGTTCAGCAGCCACTGTCGCTCCAAACACTGGTCCTTTCCTGCTCCCAGTAAACCGGCCCAGCCTAGGCTCCGTGGATGCAGACCCCCAGACAAGCCCCAAGAAATGCAGAGATCTAAGCAGTGGACTACCTCCACTTCTAAACCAGGGAGTTCTTAGCCACCCCCTTATGGTAAGAACTCAAAATGACTCACCTCCTCCCTCTGCCCACCATCACTTACCCCATAGGAGGAAAGCTCTCCTTACATTCAAGCACCTGGGCCACCATTGCCAAGGACCACTGGGTTCTGAACATTGTATCTCAGGGATACAAATTTTCCTTCCACACCCTTCAAACCCCAAAAGAGTACCCAGATCTGCCACCAAATCAGTGGGCAGAGGCTCAAAAGCAAATCCTTTCCCTGCTTTCTATGAGGGCAATAGAGCACGTTCCTGCAGAACAGATAGGCCAAGGTTTCTTCTCCAGACTTTTTCTGATGCCCAGAAAAGAGGGCACCTGGCACCCCATCCTCGATCTATTCATTCTAAACACCTTTCTGGTGACCTTAAAATTCAAAATGCTCACCCTCCAACAGCTGCTACCCATGCTCTCCAAGGACGCTTGGCTAGCCACCCTGGATCTAAAAGAGGTTTACCTCCACATTCCTATCAGGGAATCATGCAGGAAATATCTCTGCTTCAGGGCAGGACCTCAACACTTTCTGTTCTCTGCGCTTCCCTTTGGCTTATCTACTGCTTTCAGAGTTTTTACAAAATGTCTGGCTACAGCCATTGCCTTTTGCAGACAAAGAAATATTCAGATTTACCCATACTTAGACGACTGCCTTATTCAGGCAGGCAGCCAGAAAAAGCTGCACAAGCACCTGGCCTTTGTAAAGATGCTCCTAACTTCCCCTAGGGTACATGATCGACGAAAAGAAATCCAAACAGGTGCCCACCCAAAGGATAATCTTCCTGGGAGCAAGTCTGGACACATCATCCCAGATGGCATACCTTACTCCAGAGAAACAATTTTTCCTGACCGCCTACTTCTCTTAACTAGCCACCAGGCCCCAGCTATCTGCAAGGAAGATCCTGCAAGCTCTGGGGTTCATGGCATCTTGCATACTACTCATTCCATATGTCAGACTGCATATGAGGAAACTTCAGTGGTACCTAAGGAGCCTTTGGTGTCAACACTGTCAAGACATGGAAACTCTTCTACCTATAATTCCTTGCCTCAGAAAAGATTTTCGTTGGTGAGCAACAGCATGCTCCCACATCAAGGGAATGCCTTTCTCCCCACCCCCCACCACCCAGCCCCTCACCACAGACACATCAGATTACGCTTGGGGTGCACACCTGTCTGGCAGGTGCATACAGGGCCAATGGAGCCCACAGAAAATCCCTCTGCACATCAGTCAAAAAGAGATGATGGCTGTGCAGCACGCCTTGATAGCTTTCAAGCCCCTTCTTTCTCCAGGTGCTCTCCTGATCAAAGCAGACTACACAACTGTGATGTGGTACATCAACAAGCAGGGAGGGACTCACTCCTACCCTCTGTGCAGGCTGGCCATGACCCTTTGGCACACAGCCTCTGCCATGCAACTACACCTGTTACCAGGCTCTCTCAACTGTCTGGCAGACCAATTAAGCAGAAATCTTCTGGACCCACACGAGTGACAACTCAACAGAAGTACCTTCACACTAATAACTCAGAAATGGGGAACCTCGAAGGTCGACCTCTTTGCCTCCCACTCCAACCATCAGCTCAGCAAATTCTGCACCAGGGACCATCACTGCATGGCTTGGAAAGTGGATGCCCTGTCCTTCCCTGGGTCAGTCGGTCAATGCCTTTCCTCCCCTACCTCTCATGCCCAGGGTACTGCTCAAAATAAGGGAGGAAAAACCAAGGATCATTCTTATAGCTCCAGACTTGCCCCGGCAGCACTGGTACCCCTTGCTACGCAGCCTGTCCACGCAACCTTCATGGCATCTTCCTCAAATCCCAAACCTCCTGACCCAGAGGGAAGGGGAATTCATGCATCCCCAATTGCAGATACTCAGTTTGGCAGCTTGGCTTATTCCCTAACCCAGAACCAATCTGCTAACTTCAGTAAACAGGTTCTGGATGTTATCAGTGAGGCCAGATGTCCTAACACCAGAAAGTCTTATGCTGATAAATGAAAAAGGTTTTGCACCTGGATCCAGGCAAAGGGAGCCAATACGGCACAGCCCTCCCTCCCTCTCATCCTGGAATACTTAGCTGACTTACTATACAGTGGGTCTATAAAAATTCATGACTCTGCTATTTCTGCTCATTTTCCCACTGAGCCAGCCCCTTTTCTCACACCCTTTGATCAAACAGTTCCTAAGAGGGGCTAGCAACTTGAGGCCACCCAGAAGGGCACCATCACCAGCTTGGGACCTTAACTTTGTATTGGAAAAGCTAACCCTTCTCCCTTTCGAATCAGCTGCTTCTGCAGAGCTAAAATGACTCTTCTGGAAGACAGCATTCCTTTTGGCCATCACTTCAACCAGAAGAGTCTCTGAGCTGCAAGCACTCATGGCTGTAGACCACTTCATCATCTTTCATGCAGACAGGGTATCCCTCGGAACTAACCCATCCTTCAAGACCAAGGTGGTGTCCATTGTGGCTCTCAACCAATCCATTCATTTGCCCACCTTTTTTCCTAATCCCCAGAACAAGGGGGAAAGGATTCTTCACTCTGTAGATGTGCACAGACAGCGATTCTATCGAGACAGGACTAAATCCTTCAGAAAGTTTGGTCAATTGCTGGTTAGCTTTGCTACAGGGACAGAACGCAAAGCCATCTCCAAACAAGCCATTTCCAAATGGATAGCACACTGCATTAATTTCTGCTACAAACAGCATGGAAAGCCTCCCCCCAAGGGGGGGTCAGGGCACGCACCACCAGAGCAGCCTCAACCTCTGCATCTTTCCTCAGAGGAGTCCCCACCAGGGACATCCTGGAGGTTGCCACCTGGACATCTGTTCACACTTTTACCAAGCATTATCACCTGCCTCTCTTCTCCAAATCTAGGGCAGGGTTTGCCTCTGCAGTCTTGCAGGGCATCCTAGCCAGTCCCTAGCTTCCTTGACTGTCTCCACCCTTTTCCTCAGGTTTGGGAATCAACCCAAATGTGATGACTGCAACAGTGAAACACGAAGAACATAGTACAGTTGTGTACCTACCATAAATGTAGATGTTCGAGTGTATTCATTGTTGCAGTCCTGGTTTCCCTCCCTCCATCCCCCTTTCTTCTCTTTCTCCTTTTATTACCATTCTAACTTGTTGTTCTCCTTTCCTTACACGGGACATATTGGTATTTATTTTCCACTGGTTGGGTTCTTCCACCAGAACCTGGCCTCCTACTTGGGGGCTCCTGACAGGTTAGGGCAAGAAAAGCTGATGTAATGGCATTGGCTGCATTACTTTATACTACTGATGACCTGTAGTCAGTCCTCAAGCGACAGCAACTGATGCAGAAATACTAAGTCTCTGGTATTCGGGCCGGCCGAGGGCTCCCCTGTCAGAGATAACCCAAATGTGATGACTGCAACAGTGAATACACTCCGAACATCTACATTTATGGTAAGTGTACACAACTGTACTTTTTCTGTACCTACTTGCAGTCATTCCTACTGATAAAATCTCCTTTCTCCCTTCTTGTATTGGCTTAGTTCTTAGCAGACTTCCTGCAAAAACAAACAAAAAAAAAAGACACTCCTCTATGAGTATGATATTCTGTATGATTGTTATTTTTCTCCTTAAGGATCTGCATCCCAAATTCCACCCTCACTATTTCTTGAAACTCCCCCAGCCTCATCATCATTCCTATCCACTTTGAATTATAACCTGCTGCTTCTGTTCTATTGAAAGGATCAATTTATCACACTTAACCCTTGCCCTCTTTCCCTCCCAAATAAATTCTTTCAGTTCTTTGTTATTGTCCACAACTTCTCCTCAGGTTGATAAAAGTATGCCTGACCCGTATGCAAGACTAAAGGGACTACAAATATTTTCAATGCATGTATGTTAATATCCATATTCATAAATAAGGGTTTCCACTTTCTCTATGTTTGCATTATCTTTTTTTTTTTTTTTTGTCAAGTCTCTTCCCACATATGCCGTGCCACTGCCTCTTTGAGCAGGTTGCCTCCAATGAGTCCAAGATTACACTTCAGTCCATTGGGGATAATGGTAAACTCTGTTAAGTGTCAGAGATATTTCAGCTGCTTATGTTCATGGGCTGCAGTCTAGATACAGTGTCATGCATGACCCACCTACCTACAGACTGAATTCTCCTTATTCAACAAATCTGTTACCAAATTATTCGGTAGCAATATGTCACATCATTACTATACTTCAAGACTTTGGAAGTGCTAGCACATCCATTCCCAGCGGTTCTTTTGCAAGGTTTTGTTTGAGTGTACTGTGGTGGTCTTGGAGAGAGAGTTCAGCAGTGGTCTCAAATTTCAGATCCCGTGGCTTTTTTGTATAAAAATATCCAGAGTTCATCTCATTTGGTGGTTGTACACCCCAAAACTAATTGCAGCCCTTATTTCTACTCCTCTAATTGCTGTTATCGTGGATACTTCTTGGGTGGAGACAATATCGGGAGCAAACTGTCCAGAGTGTATTGTCAAAGGCCAATTTGTACATCAATGTACTTGAGATGAGGGTAGTCCTTCAGTGCATTTCAGGGCGTGTGACAACCATTCAGACAGACAACATGGTAGTGGTTTGGTGTATCAACAAGTCAAAGGGGACCTCACTCTTGCTGCCTTTCTCAAGAGGTAATGAGGGAATAGGAATGGACTGTATCAGCCAAACAGATTCTTATCACAAGCCACAGACCTGGCAAAGCCATTTCACTAGCAGGCAGGCTCGCTTATTGCCTTCTGATGCCTCAGTCCAGTAGCACAGAAGTTGTGTAGTCTCAGGGGAAGCCTTCCTCGGATCTTTTTCCTCCTTGACTAATTTCAAGTGCAACAATTTATTTTTTCTAATATCTCCCCTAGAAGAATGGTCCTGGAATGGTTTTGTCCAGAAATAGTCCCCAAGATTCCTCTGCATTTGATCCCATTTTGTCTTGGATGAGCCTAGTTCTGCCTCACATAAGCCTTCTCTGGTTGAGAACCTTCTCCATCATCTGTCCTTCAGGACCTTACTGCATCATCCCTGCAGTAAATCCTATCTGGATTTTCACTCTTTTTGCATAACTGTCTGGGTCCTTTGTTTCCATTAATGGCCTAAGACCCTGCTTAGCCCTGTAAAGTGGTTCAGATTCTGGTCACCTCAGAAAGCCCAGTGCTAGGAAAACTTTCAGAAGCAAATGGACTCTCATCCTTATTGGCATCATCACTCTTCTGTTCTGGATCAATTGTGTAACAGTCAACCAAATGGCAAAATTCTGTCTTTCCTTTCCTTGACACAACTACAGGTGTTCCAGAAGGATCCATACTAGGGCTCCTCTTGTTCAGCATCTTTATCAATAACTTTCATACCTCTGTTACCCAAAGTGCTGTCATCCAGTATGTAGATGATTCCACAATCATCTGTGCTGCCAACTTGCCATCTGAACTACACCAAGTCACACAAGATGGCCTCATTACTGCATAGATATGGCTGTCCAACAACCATCTTGCCCTAAACCGCAACAAAACAAGACTTGCTGTTTTTCTACCCAAAAAAAATACATTCCACTAAACAAGGAAAATGTCACCATTCAAGCCCAAAACAGCACAATAATTGAAGTTGTACCACATACCAAACTGTTAGGTGTCATCATCATCATAGATGAAAACTTGACATTCAACTTACACATTCAGACCAACATTAAAAAAACTCACCAAAAACTTGGAACTCTGTACGACAAAAATATTTTGCAACCACTCTGCTAAAGTATCACTCTCATCTTCCTTCTTACTACCCTTTCTTCTTTACGGTGCACTTCTCCTGACCAATATTCAGGCCTCCCTCAAATCCAAACTAGCCTCATGCTATAGTAAAATTGCTAAATTTGTAAAAAAAAAAAGCAAGCTATTCTTCTCACCATCACTTATTGCTGCACCAACTAAACTGGTTGGAGCTACCACATCATCTGTCACTTATTCATTTAACCACCGCACACAGATTTATCTTTAAAACATCTAGCTGCCCTTCCTTGTCTTCTCTACTCACACAATATCATCCAAACAGACCTCTCCGATCCAGTAACCAACTATTCCTAAATGCAGTGAAACCAACCCGTGCAGCAGGACAAGTGTGCTACTCCTTTTACTGTAGCTAAACTATGGAACATCAAAATTTTGTAATCTTCATTGCAAAGAGTAATAGGCCTCCCAGGAACTGCATTTTATTTTACGTTTATCAGAGTAATACACTGATCACAACTGACCATTTGCATGTATGGCCAGGTGTCCCCCTTTTCCCATAGAAATTTAGTCACCCAAGTAAAGATGTCTGTATTCTGGAAACCTGTCTCCATCTGTTTATTTAAAAGCTGTAAACAGACATTACCCCCTCTTCCATTGTTTAATAACATTTACAGCCTATACTGTATATGCCATTCACTGTAACAGTATTCCCTTAAGTTATCACTTGTTTCACTTCCTGCTTAGTAATAGAACCCTTAACAAGATTTTCCCTTCCTCCAAGTCTACTTTTCCACTGTTCTTAGTTTCAGTATACATTTGTTGTATATATGTGTCTGCTGCATGCATAATAGCAGCTTGAATGCTATCTGTGTCACCAGTTGCAGTATGAATTTCATCCATCTAATGTTCAGTAGATTTCATTGTTGTGCTTGAGCAGTACATGTCTTCTCTATCCTTTAAAGACATAAGTATAGATTACTATTATCTAGAGCACACATCCTTAAGGTAGTAATCAAGTATCCTCAATCTGCCAGGATCTACTATAGTAACATCTAACAGTAGCTATACCAAAGCATGTATCCTGTCCTATAAACCAAACTGCCTCATTTCTCAATACTTCTGAAACTGGTATCTCTGAATATCAAATAGCTATCTAATATCCAGTAAATAGATAATATCTTAAACCCAGTAGTAATCCTTAATTTCAAATCCAATAACTGTTTGTATGCTGTGTTACTACATATACATGTCCTATTTTATGATACAGCTGCTTAAATACTAAAGAAAAAAGAAAGGTTTCCAAAGCCATACACTGATGACTGGCTCTGATGTACAGTATAATTCTTTGTGAAGTGCAATTTGTTGTTCTGCAAATTTGTAGTAATCATGATTATTTCAAGGTACTCTAATGGAGACCTCAAGAAGCCTATTAAGAATACAGTGAGGCCCCATTTTTGATTGACTTTTCATACTTAGTTTACCACAGCATAAAACAGAGTATTAAGCAATATTTGTTGAATACTTAACTCTGATGTCTGACCATACCACTCGGCTCCAGATTTTCACCTCCTAAAATTTGTGGTTTTCTGACAAGTCAGTGAAGACTGAATTCATTAAATAATGGCATACATTTGTGAGTTTCAAACGTCATTTCCTTCAGAAAATGCACAGTAACAATCCTGTTATTCTAGGAGCTTTCTAAGTCTAAAGTGTAAAAGAACAGTGTTTAAAACCTGTCCCTATTTTGGGCCTTTCACCCCATTATTTAGATTTTGTCCGGATGTTGCACTAAGAGTTTGGGAGGTATGCTTCCCCGAAACCGCTTTCATGAGCGAGACATATGTTACTGTTACTTTTTTTTTCAGTGACCAAGAAGAGTGAGTGGCTCACCTTCAAACTGGGCATGCAGGGTAGCCTGCACCCCCCCCCCCCCCCCCACAAAAACACTTACATTTCAGTGAGACTGATCATCAGGAGGTTTAATCTTCATTGAAAGGATTTACTAGATCCTTGTTTTAAAATCAAGAATATACATTAAAATTGTTTGGCTTTGCTGCATTCCTGCCTATCCAACAGTGTAGCTGCATTGTTTGCTTTCTTTCTCTAAATATCCTGCTAATCCCTTCAAAGTTTGACTAACTATGCATAAGCATTCAAATGACACCAAAATAAAACATTTTCCCCAACTGACCTTTCAGCAGTTTGTCCAAGTATGCACAAGTACTCACGACACCAGAATTAAACAGTTTCCCCAGCAACCCCTTTGGTAGTGTGTCCATTTATTGCACAAGCATCAAAGTGGAATATTTCCCCCAAAGATCCCTTCGGAAATCTGTCTGTGAATACACAAGCACTCAAATGATGCAAAAATGAATAGTTTCACCTCAAAAAATCCCTTTAGTAGTCTGTCCATGTGTGTACAAGCATCATTTCCCCCCAAAGATCCATTCAGTAATCTGTCCATGTATGCACAAAGGCCAAAATGAAATGGTTACCCCTAAAGACCCTTTCAGCAGTCTGTCCAAGTTTGCACAAGCACCAGAATGAAACATTTCTCCCAATATGGCAGCTTATCCAAGCATGCACAAGAAGCATACTAGTAAGTAACCCTACCAAATTTGCTGACAGTGAGCTGAGGGGATGTAGTGTTTTTGAAACCTAAATCGCTTGTAGTGGGTGCCAGTGATGTAGCCCAAGACACTGTCCCTTTCTGGCACCTTGGCACTGCCCCCTGTGCATGCATAGCCAGTCACAGGTCTTTTAGGGTGGTGGCCAAGCAAGATTATGTAAGCAGGGACAGGGAAGCACACAGGAGTGTCTTGGACGTCTGTTTAGGGCGTACAGTGAGTTTCCATTAAAGGGGAAGTACATAAAAAAGTGGGTCTACTGTTTTTCTTCTAAGTTTCAGTACTTCGAACTTCACTTGTACGAACCCACTTGTTCGAAGTACTGAAACTTCAAAAACTGACTATGGGGATCACAATACAGCACAGAATGGGAATATACCCTTTTCCTCACTGTAGTGCGATCTCTGAGTTGGTATTGGGTGTGGGGGGGCATAGCCCCCACATGGGGAGGTGCAAGGTTGCTTGCCCCCCTGAAAAAGCATGTTTTTGTTACTTTTTTTTATTTGTGAGGTGATCGGGCACCTAGACTTCAGTGAAAGTGCACTTTCGCTGAAGTGGGGTTCTTCTCTTCATTTTCGGTTAAGTGAAAATTCGTTGTATAGAAGTAGACCCCAAAAAATATACTTGTTTTTCAATGTGTGTGTGTGTGTGTATGTATATGTATGTATATATATATATATATATATATATATATATATATGTGTATTTTTTTATTTTATGTCAGCAAATTGCCCCATGGACAAGACAGCACCTGCAGTGATTGCCTCATTTGTCCTGCCCTAGTTACACTACTGATCTCTAGCTATGTCTAAGAGAGAGACACCATGTTCTGTAGACGCTCTGCTACTTTTTAGAAAAATTGTATTTTTGTCTAAAAATTCTGTGAAACTACTACCCTGCTCAGTAGGGTCACCCCCCCCCCCCCCGGTCATCAAATTCTGCCTGTGTACGTGCATCTGCCTGTGAGCTGCTCTCCATTATTTGTAACTCTGCCTCCCTATGAAATTTCAGAAGTTGCAGGTTTTCCTATGTGGATAGGGGACTTCACCTCAAATTCTGTTTCATCAGTAGGACAATCCTACCACCAGTGTCCTTCCCCACCATACTTGTAACATTTGTTTTTATATTATTTAGCAATATGCCCTACTTACACACACTGATCCACAGCCAGGGTTGCCACCTTTACAGCCTCCATTTCTTGACAAGTAAGCTACAAACCCTGTGTAACAGGAACACACACCCTTGACATGGGGTAACCACACCCCTTTGGAGGATATACCTAGAATCACCTATTTTTTACATGGCATGCTCTACCCAGCTACTCTTCCCTGGTGCACACCCCAGTGCCCCCCCAACTTAGCCTCGTCATATTGTTTAGAGTACTTTTGTATTGCTCTTGCACTTTTATCTTACTCTTCAGCTTTTGTCTACACCTTATCAACTCGTTAACTGGCCAAAACTGCCCTTTACAATTTTATAGGAAAGAATTTATTTAAGCCAGAGGTCTGGAGGCTATTAGGCCGCCAGGGGCTATGGGGTTCTAAATGCTCCAGGATATACATCCAAGCTTTTTTTTTTTTCCACAACCTGTGGTCCAGTGGTGGCTTGAAAAAAAAAAAACATGAATAAGGAAAGAAGCTTTTTTTTTTTTTTCTTACAAATGAAATAAGTAGTGTTTAAGGCTTAATGTTCAAATTTGACAAAACAGAGTCACTTACCCATAAACTGAGAAGAAAAACACTCGAGCACACAAATTATATCTGGGATGACTGCCTTAGTATCCTTCTGGCGTTTAGATTGAGATGAAAGTGAAAGGAGAATGTCAGTAGTAATATATTTCAAGTTGCTGCTGCTGTCATACATCTACACAGCATGCTTCCTCAGTCCTAACCTCCAAAAAAGAAATACACCTTCTTAAAAGTGAAGAAACAAATAGAGCACAACAATGTATTTCAGCTTGTTATCAGCTGTACAAATGCTGCATGTCTGTCCTCAGAAGATGGCAGCCTGTTTATCTGTCTGATTTCAGATGGGAAGAAACTGAAAAAATAGCACTCATATTAATGCATTCCATATTGTTTCCCCTAGACATTATACTAGCCCTAGGTGAGCTGTAATAACCAGTGCATGCTTCTGAGGTGTAGTTTTGAGAAAAGTTAAAGATATAATGATCACACTGTCCCCATCCGACACACAAGCTGTAGTGACCTTCTGTACGTACCATTTATGAGAAAACTAAAGAAATGACTACAGTAGCCCAGCCCCACATAAACTCAGTAATTCTCTGTGCCCACATCTGAGCAGAACAGTTTGAGACTACTGAGGTGAATAGCAGAGGCCACTACCATAGGTCTCAGCTGTCCATAATTTCTCAATAATGCCCGCATTTTTGCTTCATAGGTTTGGTCTGTTCCTTGTTAAATTTCTGGTTTTCTTGCAAATCCTGCAGAATTGCAGTCATTAAATAATGACATTTCTTGGAGTTTCCGGCTTCATGTCCTTCAGAAAATGCATGCAAATGCAAAGACCGTCATTGTTGCAAATTTCTAAGTTTATGATACAAATATTTAAAGTCTGACCCTGATTTCAGCCCTTTTCCCCCACTATTTTTGGCTTTGTATAGATTTCATGAGGAAAGTTGTTGAAAGGGTATGGCATCCATTACTAAACCCCTTATACTTTCAGGAGTGGTGGCCTCTAGAAGCTCAGAGGGTCTAAATGGATGCTTGTTATGCCTTTTTTCACTACTTGGGAGGTTTATCTGCCCACCAGTATTTTCACACACAAACCCACAGTATTGCCTGTAAAAAACAGGTCTGTCAGAGTAAGTAAATATGTACACACACACACACCATACTCACCACTTCCTGATTTTGTCTTGTATATATTTTGTTTTTAAACACCTTTACTAAGTTTTCACCAAAAATATAGACATAAGTACAGTAATAGAAAAGAAAGTAAACCATATTAACATTTTTCATGTTCATACTTTAATAAAATTTTCTTTCTTTAACTGTTTCTGCAACATTACATAAACTGTTCAGTTCATGCCTTCATACTGTTACCACAAATTCTATTTATTTTTGTGTAATTTGCTCTTCCCTTTTCTAAAGAACCCATCTCTAGTCCTTCCATCATCTTTACAAAATGTAGTACTTCTGTTACAGTAGTTTTGATTTTGGTTTCCATTTTCTAGTGCTTGCTGTTGTTGTATCTTTTGGCTTTTCCCAGCTAGGGGTCGCCACAGTGGAACTCCGGTCCGCTAATGATTGGCAGTAGATTTTTACGTGCCGAGTTGCCAGCTCTGACACACAACCTTCAACGAAGGTACGCCCATTCACGCATGTCTCCACACAGAAGACGCTTTAGCTGAGAATCGAACAGGACGTCTTACTGTGAGGCGACAACGCTACCGCAGCACCATATAGTAAGTCCTTACTATGTCCAGACAATTCAAATCCCGTGTCCCATCTTTGATGTTCATTTCCTTAGTTACCGACATTGGTTCCCTCCAGCATTTCTGACAGAGTACTCTGTAGGGAATTTTTCAAATCTGTCAGCTTGTTACATTCCCAAAAAATATTCCCAGTTACCTCTCTGTTTGCCATCACACATCCAGCATTTGCTGTCTCCTTATCTGTGAATGGCACTCATCATGTTGTTTTGTAATGTCATGAACATTTTTACGTAGAGAAGAGTTGTCTGTAATGTTTTTTTTTTTGGTTTTTTTTAAAGAATGGTATCAGTTCTGATTTACAGGACGGCACACTTTTGTTTTGTTTTACACTCATTGGTACAGCACAGGAAAATATTTTCATTCTGAAAAGAAACAACAGATTAAACAGACTTAAATTTATCTAAAAAAAAAATAGTTCACATAAATATTCATTACCTAGATGAATCAAGGAACAGATGTTAGGAAGTGTAAATCCCACTGGTTAAATAGATGTCCTTCAAGAATGCAACTGCAGTCATAACATATGGGTTGTCCTGCCTCAGGCAGCCCTCGGTCGGCCGAATTCCAAAGTCTGGGTCTGGCATCGGCTGGTGTCGCCTCCTCTCCGACGTCACAACAGCTGGAGTATAAAGGCATCGGCCGACGCCATCTTCTTCAGTCTTTCTTGCCGCGCGGTGCCCGAAGCAGAAGCAGTTCGCAAGTGCCGGTCGGTCAGCTCCTGTGTTTTCAGTACCAAGGTCATCTAAAGCTAAGTACCCGCTGGGGAACATTTTTCTTGCCTCAGCCGATGTCAGAACAAATTGAGAAAGTTAATAATTGTTTGTCTTGTGGTAAACAAATACCTCATAAGGACTTCCATTCTTACTGTCTTCCTTGCCTGGGCCCAGACCACGACGTCTCGGCCTGTGCTGCCTGTGCTTGCTTTAATAAGCGCACTCTCAGGCGCCGGGCAGAATTTGCTGAAGACTTTTTCGGCGAATCCTTTGCGTATATCATGCCGTCGGATCAACCGACAGCTCAATCTTCCAAAAAACGGAAGGACCGGGACCGGCATCCTCGGCCCGCGTCCTCTACCGATACTACTCCTAGACCCTCCGCTAGTGCTTCGGTCCCTGCGGAAGGGGTAATTCAACCGCTCCAGGCCGACAACACAGCGTTAACTCGTCCTTCGGTCCTGGAGACCTCTCTGGTGCCGGTCGTTGATTTTCCTCCGGAAACCGAAGATCTGAAGTAGGATATTCATTTGTCTGCAACCTGTGGGTTATGGATCCGATATCGGATCCGAACCGGCATGGTTTTCCAGCTATGGATCCAAGCTCTCAGCTCCTCCCCTCACCCATAATGCCCTGCTCTACCCTCATGACCTCAGATCTCGTTTGCCGCGCATGGTGACTGGATTGGTTTCTAAAGCTCTCAAGCTAAGTGCTAGTTTTCTACTGTTAATATTAGAAATTTGAAGTTTTTTATTGATTTTTTTGTGTGAAAGTGTAGGTTTACCCTTTTATATTTTTACTTTTAGAGTTAATCTAAAATTATTTCCCTCCCCTCGCTGTTGGCGTAGTGTGTGTGTGTTGGGCCTGTGTGTGTATATTGTTTAGTTACTTTAGTTTAGTAACTTCTTTATAGATTGGGATGGCTGAACAGCCCAAATCTATATTTTCTAAATGCTCCAAGTGTGGCCATAAGCTTTCCCCAGCTGATGGCCACACTCGGTGTGTTAGATGCCTGGGGTTGAACACCTCACATCTGGATGCTCCATTTGTGCAGGGTTCAACCCCAGGGCACTGAAGGAGCGGAGGTCCAAGCTTGTTTTGGCGGGCCTCTACCGCCGGACTCTGCTCCGACTTCCGCTCCTTCGGGAGTAACCGGCCTTCGGTTCTTCCTCCGTGGCACCCCTCCTCCTCCTGGGACTCAACCTCCCGCTTCTGGCTCGGAGGAGAGGGATGCTAGAAAGGACCGGAGGGAGAAGCACAAGCGGCGGGCCGAGACCTCTGTTTCGCCCCGCCAGCCAAGCGGCTTCTCCCCGGCTCCGTTGTCGGCTCGGTCTCCCCTCTCGGCCCGGTCTCCAGTGTGCTTTTCACCGGGCCTGAGGAGGAGGAGACCCGATCTCCGCCGAGGCTATCGAGGAGGCACTCCAGGCCTACCTCGGTAGCCTCGCCGAGATCTACGATAGCCTTCGATGCTGATCTGGACCGGATGATGAGAAGGTTCATCCAGGCCCAGATGCAGATGGGAGTGCTCTTGCCTCCCCCCCCTCTGGGGGGGAGCTCAACACCCTTTTTCAAACCTATTGCTCCTTCTCCGACCCGCTATCCGGGTTCGGAGCAGCTGGAGCCGAGCAGCTTCAGAGCCGGGGGTGGGTCGGCGCCGATAGTACTTGGTACTTCGGATCCGACCCTGCCCTCGAGTGCATCGGATCCGACCTCTCGGAGCCTGGATCCGAGCCTCGGATCCGGGGGGATCAGTGCTCCTTCGGCGCCGTCTGTGTCGGAGCGCACTGTCCCTTCGGATCCGAGCGCTTCGGCGCCGGCTCCGATCCACTCTTCGGATCCGAGGGGAGCCGATTGTCGGATCCTTTGGTCGAGGTCGGCTCCCTTCGGCGCTTGATGTAGTGGAGAGGGCCCTGTTGAGGGTCTCCGGACCCCGCACTTGTTCCGCTCCGCCCCGCCCTCTGCACTGGGCCAGGCTTCCACCATCCGCCCTTGGGACAGCCCGCTTGTGCCCCAAGTTGCTCCAATGGAACAAGTTGCTGCTTGCGAGGAGTCCTCTGACAGCCCCCAGAGGATGTCCCTCGCAAGCATACGTGCAAAAGGAGGCACATTGACTCCCGAGTCTCTCACAGAAGACACGGACTTGGAGGAAGGGGAAGGCTCCCCACAGTCACCCCGAGGATGTCTCATTTGGAGACATCATGGAAATGCTCGATAAGGGGGTGGTCTGCCCCAAGTCTTCCTCGGACGAGTCCGTGTTCTTGGAGGCATTTGAAGCGGCCCGTCTACCTCTTGGGTGTCCCCTGCCGACCCCCTGGTGGACCTCATTACCACCAGGGCGTGGAAGGAACCGGACACCGTGGAGCCAATTCCTAAGAGGCCCGATAGGATCCTTAGCCCACCGTCCGACCGTGCCCATTGGAGTAAGGGGCCTCGGTAGATGCCATGTTGACGCGGCGGCCACCAAGAGGGAACTTGCTCAGGAGAGTCCTCAGTCCATCCCCCGAGCAAGGAGTCTCGGATGATGGACCGCTTGGGGAAGCGGATGTTTAGTTCAGCGACCTTCTCGGTAAGGGCGCTGATCTACTTGGCACATGTCATTAGGATGCAGCGAGATCTCATTAAAGAATATGCTGCATCTCCCCCAGAGTCCATGTCGGAGGAGGACAGGGTTCTGCACTCCACCCGTATGGCCACTCTTAGGTCAGTTACTAATACCTCTATGCGACTACTCTCCCACGCTACGGAAGGCGCCGCTAGAGCTCCGGGGGCAGGCCTAGTCACTAGACGTCAGGCCTGGCTCCGTCACTGCAATTTTTCTGAGCCCTTCAAAGCGTCATTTGCGAACGCCCCCTTTGATGGTTCTGCTCTCTTTGGCAAAACCGTCACAAACGTTGACCCAGAGCGAGAAGGACGGGAAGACGCTGTCTGCCGTCGGAATCCGCTTCTCTGCACCCCAGAGGCCCTACTCTAGGAACCAAAAGGGTCAGAAGAAGATGTGGTTCCGGAAGTCGCAGCAGTCCCAGCCTGCTCCGGACAACCAGTCCTTCCGTGGCAGAGGAGGACAGGGAGGACGCCGCCCTAGAGGCAGAGGGGCTCCCAGAAACTTCGGGTCCAGGGAACCCTTCTCTGAACGGCTCGCGCAGCAACCCTGAGGGGTTGCCCGACTGCTCCACTCTGGAGGCAGTCGGGGGATGTTTTTCGGGGCACCTAGCGGCATGGGAGTCCATAACATCAGACCGCTGGGTTCTCCAAATCATATCCAGAGGATATCGCATCCCTTTCCTTCACCTTCCAAAGTTGAAGTCCCTCCCAGACGTCCCACCCGGTCAACGGGAGGCCGCTTTGGCAGAAATTGGCCATCTGCTAAAGAAAAGAGCCATCCAGCCCATCCCCCCAGACCAGATCGGATCAGGGTTCTACTCCAGGTTCTTTTTAGTGCCAAAGAAGACGGGGAACTAAGACCAATCCTAGACCTCTCTCTCTTGAATCTGGCAGTCCCCAAAGAAAAATTCCGAATGGTCACTCTGCAATCTATTCTCCCCCTTCTGGGAGAAAATCACTGGATGTGCTCGATAGACCTCAAGGACGCCAGACTACCACATCCTGATGGACAGGCGCCCAGGAGGTTCCTCCGCTCGGCTGGGAGCCAGTCACTACCAGTTCCGGGTCCTTCCCTTTGGTCTCACCACAGCCCCCAGGGTGTTCACCAAAGTATTAGCAGTGGTAGCGGCCCACCTGAGGCTTCAGGGGTGCAGGTCTTTCCCTACCTGGACGACTGGCTTCTTACCGCCCCAACAAGGCATCTACTTTCATTGGCGCGAGACTCCTTTCTCCATCTTGCTCCTTTTCTGGGCATTACAATAAATACAAAGAAATCCAACCTGGCGCCCACACAGCTCTTAGATTTTATAGGGGCCAGGCTAGACACAAGGAGTTTACGAGCCTTCCTCACTGCGGACAGAGTTCAAAATCTGCAGCTCCAGGTGCGGGCCATTCTCCACTCAAGTTCTGTTCCGGCGGAGTTGGTCCTGAGGGCTCTAGGGTCCATGGCATCTGCTATAGCACATGTTCTTCATTCCACATTGCTGCAGTCCTAACTATTGGGTAGTCCGCTGTCCAGTCGGCCCGAATACCAAAGTATATGGCTGACGTCGGTCACGGCGCATTAGACTGACGTCAGTACGTCAGGGTACTAATGCGCATGACCGACGTCATATCCCCAGTCTTTTTTGCCGCATGGTCCGATGCAGAAGCAGTTTTTGCGAGTGCAGGTTGGCGTTCTGAAAGTTTCTGAAGTCAGAGTTTCAGACCGAATCAAAGTTGGCTAAGTACCCCGTTGGGGAATATTTTGTTTTTTTCTTGCCTCAGTATTTAACCGGATGTCAGAAAAAGTGAATAACTGTATTTCTTGTGGGAAACAGATACCTCATAGGGATTACCATACTTTGTGTATACCTTGTTTAGGGCCTGAGCACGACGTTGTTGGATGCCGCTCTTGTGCTAGGTTTAACAAACGCACTATTAAGAGAAGGTTAGACTGTGCCAGGTTAGTGTTTGGGAAGCGTTGTAATTATAAAATGCCGTCGGAAGCTCCGACGCCCGCTTCAGCCAAAAAGCGCAAGGACAAAGCAGGGAAGCCTAGAGTGGAAGAACCGACAGTCCCGGACGTCGGTTCTTTAGAAGGCTCAGTGGAGCCGGAGGTTCTGCCAGGAGTTTCTTTGGAGTCTCAGGGAGAAACTTTACTGTTACAGGATGTATCTCAGGAAGTAGGCCAGCCTGAAGGGGCTTCTCAGGTGGTTGTTCTTCCCTCTCTTCCTAAGGTGGTTAGGGCCTCGCCTTCTGTTTCTAAGGCTTCTTTAAGAGGCAGGCCTGCTTTAGCTTCAGTGGGGGTTTCTCCGAGTGTTTCAGGGTCTTTGCCTAAGAAGCATATGCTAAAAATGGCAGAGGATTTGATTACAATGATTAGAGGTTCTATGCATAATCCTGATAAGAGGCCTAGGGTGGAACCTGAGTTTGAGAGTTTTGAGCAATGTTCGAGGCTTCTGAGTCTTCGGCTGAAGACTTGCAGGAGTTTCCTCCTTATTCTGATTCTGATGTGGATGATTCTACTCCTTCAGCTTCGCCTCCTGAGGATTTTTCATTTTCAGAGACTCTGCATTCCATGAGGGAGCATTTCAAATGGGAAGGTCAAGATTTCTCTGATTCCAGGAAGAGGCTTAGAGAATTCTTGTTTTTACCCCAGCATAGGCCTTTAGCTATACCTCCTGTTCTGAATGTGGTAGAAGATGTTTTGCAGAGGCTTCCCTGAATCCTGACTCTTTGCCTCCTGCCCCAGTTAAACCGGATAGGTACTATAGGGTGCCTGAAGCCCATAAGTATCTTTTAAGAGTCCTAGGGCAGACCCAGAAACTGTCTCTCAGGGGCCTAAAGGTGTGAAGGCTTCTGTGGTTAAAAATCCTGTTCCTCCTGATAAAGAGGCTAGGGCTTTGGATAGATGGGGAAAGAAAGTGTATACTTCTTCCACTTTAGCCATGAGGGCGTTGAATTGTCAGTTTCATATGTTAAAATATCAGAATTATCTCCTTTCACAATTGAAGTCTAAGGTGGATGCTCTGGCTGAAGGTATTGAGTGTAAAGAATTGCAGGATTTAGTTCATGTTTCTGAACAGGTGGGTAAGCATTCCTTGCAGTGTGGTTTTGATGCTGTGCAGGCCTCCTCGAGGGTGGCTGCCACTGGTTCTGTTCTTCGTAGGCACGCCTGGTTGAGGGATCAGAACTTAGCTGAGCATGTTAAGACAAGGATTTTGGATGCTCCTTTACAGTCTGATGTGTTGTTTGGTTCGCCTGTGGAAGCAGTTTTAAAGAAAATGGAGGACAAGGCTAAGTCTATGCAAACTGTTAAGGATTTTTGCAGGTGCAGCCTCCGAAGTTTAGTAGAAATTGGCCTACTAAGGGGTGGACTTATCCTGCTTATGATTCCCAGTCTAGGGGTAGGTCTAGACGTGGTAGAAGCAGAGCTCAAGGTTCTTTAGGCCTAGGACAGGAGTTCACCTGCTCAGACTTCTGGTGAGGGCAGGGGTCAGTCCTTCGTAAGCAGACCCAATGACCTGCCTTTTCAGCTGCCAGTACATTCTCGCCTGGCAGCACCTTTGGGAGGAAGGCTGTCTCTTTTCAAAGAAAATTGGGATTTAATTGCCCAAGACAGATGGGTTCTGGATATCATTCACCACGGTTACAGGTTTTATTTCCATACCTTGCCTCCTTTCAAAGGCATGCCAGACATTCCTCCTCTACAAAGAACAGAGGCTCACAAGCAAATTTCTCTGTTGCTCCAAATAGGGGCTATTCAGTCAGTTCCTGTGCCAGAAAGGGGCCTAGGATTTTATTCTCGCCTGTTCCTAGTACCAAAAAAGGGGAACACGTGGAGACCAATTTTGGATTTATCTACCCTCAACACTTATCTGGACATTCCCAAGTTCAAAATGTTGACGTTACAACAACTTTTACCTCTGCTGGGCAAAGATCACTGGATGGTAACTTTAGATCTCAAGGAAGCTTACCTTCATGTGCCAATAAGACTAAGTTGCAGGAAGTATCTGCGTTTTCGAGCTGGAAATTCTCATTATCAGTTCTCTGCATTGCCCTTTGGCTTATCTACTGCGGCCAGACTATTCACAAAGGTTCTGGCTCCAGTGATAGCTTACTTCAGGCTAAAAGGAATTCAAATCTATCCTTACTTGGACGACTGCCTGATTCTGGCTCAAGAAAAGGAAGACCTTCTACAGCATTTGGAATATGTCATAGCAGTGCTAAGATGCCTAGGGTATTCTGTGAACGAAATAAAGTCCAGTCTAGTACCCTCTCAAGACATGTGCTTTCTGGGTGTGAGACTGAATACAGCAGCCCAGATGGCCTTTTTAACCCCGGACAAACAAAAGAATCTTTCCAGTTACTTCCATCAACTATCTCTTCAGTCCGGGCTGACTGCAAGGACAGTCCTTCAAGCCTTAGGGTTCATGGCATCTTGTATTCTGGTGCTTCCCAATGCCAAACTGCATATGAGGAAGCTACAATGGTATCTCAAAAATCTGTGGACACAGCACTGCCAGGATTTGGACACTGTCATTCAAATAATACCTTGCATTCAAAAGGAATTTTTGTGGTGGGCTCAGGAATGTCACCTAAACAAGGGACTCTCTGTGACCCGGCCAGAGGCAAGTCAGATTCTAACGACAGATGCCTCAGATATTGCTTGGGGAGCTCATCTGAATGGAAAGTGGATACAAGACAAGTGGCCTGCCAGACTACAGCATCTACATATCAACATGAAAGAGATGTTAGCAGTCCAGTTTGCATTAATGGCTTTCAAGGAGTTACTTCTTCCAGGGCAGGTGTTGATTCTAACAGACAACACAACTGTCATGTGGTACATCAACAAACAAGGGGGAACATATTCTTACCCATTGTGCAGACAAGCAATGATTTTATGGGAGACTGCGCTCAGTTTGCAACTAACTCTTCAGGCTAGGTTTCTGCCGGGAGCACAGAACTCCTTAGCAGATGTGTTAAGCAGACAAATCATGGATCCCCACGAGTGGAAACTGGATCTTCATGTATTTCAAAACTTGACAGTGTCATGGGGAACTCCAGACATAGATCTGTTCGCTTCTCCACTAAACCACCAGCTGCCAAACTTTTGCACGAAGGGATTTCATCACACAGCTTGGAAAGTGGATGCTCTTTCTTTCAGTTGGAAAAATCTTCATGTGTATGCTTTTCCACCTCTGCCTCTTCTCCCAAAGGTGCTTCTAAAGGTCAGACAAGACAAGCCAAGGATGATTTTAATAGCTCCAGATTGGCCTCGCAGCACTGGTACCCATTACTGAGGAGTCTGGTAAGGAAGCCTCCATGGCCTTTACCCTTGATTCCACACCTGTTGTCTCAGAGGGACGGTCGTCTGCTCAATGTCAAGCTTCACCCTCTTCATCTAACAGCCTGGCATATTCTGTTTTGAAAGACAGCAGGTCTCAGCTTCCTCAACAAGTTTTAAATGTGATTATGGAAGCCAGAAGACCTAGTACAAGGAAAGTGTACGAGAAAAATGGAAGAGATTTTTATTTTGGACTGCAGCAAAGAATTTGGAGATTTCTGAGCCTAATTTGAGTGTGGCTGTTCAATATCTTACTGAGTTATTGGACAAAGGTTTGTCTTTCTCTTCTATTAAGATTCATGCTGCAGCAATTTCAGCTCACTATGATTGTGACCCACCATTGTTTTCACATCCTTTGTTCAAGCAATTTCTTAGAGGGGCAAAGAATATAAGACCCCCACGTAGAGCTCCTACTCCTGCTTGGGACCTCAATTTTGTGTTGGAGAAACTTACTCTACAACCTTTTGAGCCTCGGCTACTGCTGAACTGAAATACTTGTCATGGAAGACTGCTTTTTTGTTGGCCATTACTTCTGCTAGAAGGGTTTCTGAGTTGCAGGCCCTTATGGCGGTTGGGCCTTTTTTGATTTTTCATAAGGATAGGGTATCATTACGTACTAATCCTTCCTTTATGCCTAAGGTGGTTTCTAGTGTGGCTTTAAACCAAACTATTCATTTGCCTACTTTTTATGCAGATCCCCAAAATAAAGGGGAAAAGATTTTGCACACTTTAGATGTACACAGGCAATTGCGTTATTATTTAAGCAGGACTAAGGATTTTAGGCAGTCTCAGCAGTTGTTTGTTTCTTTTGCTTTGAGTTCGCAGGGCAAGCCTGTGTCAAAACAAACTATTTCTAGGTGGATTGGGTTTTGCATTGCATTTTGTTATTCCCATCATGGCAAGGAGATTCCAGCTGGGATTAGGCCTCATTCCACTAGGGCTACTGCCACTTCAACAGCATTTCTAAGGGGTGGCAACTAAGGATATTTTGGAGGCAGCTACTTGGAGTTCAGTGCATACTTTCTCTAAGCATTACCACCTTCCTCTCTACTCTAAGTCTAGGGCTGGTTTTGCCACAGCTATTTTGCAAGGCATGTTATCAGCTCCTGCTTCCTTATGATTTGCCAGCCTCCCTTACCTCTGCTTTGGGATTCTACCCAATAGTTAGGACTGCAGCAATGTGGAATGAAGAACATAGTACAGTTTTGTACCTACCATAAATGTAGATGTTCGAGGATCCACATTGCTGCAGTCCAATTTACCCTCCCTCCTGCCCCTCTGTGTTTAGGGGTGGTTCTGTAGGTGAGATTATATTCTGGTACCTTTGTATATATTGTATATATTTTTGGTGCAGGTATGTTTGGTGTTTTTGGTTTTGGCCTTGTCTTTTTAGGGTCTTCTGACATCTGGGGCAAGAAAAGACTGAGGATATGACGTCGGTCATGCGCATTAGTACCCTGACGTACTGACGTCAGTCTAATGCGCCGTGACCGACGTCAGCCATATACTTTGGTATTCGGGCCGACTGGACAGCGGACTACCCAATAGTTAGGACTGCAGCAATGTGGATCCTCGAACATGTACATTTATGGTAGGTACAAAACTGTACTTTCTTCCTCTTGCCAGGCTCAATATGCGCATTCTACAGTGGACTCTCTTAGTACAGTGGTCATACCTTGCTCTCCCCATGCATCATCCCATTGCGATCAGCAAGGCTTGCAAGCGGTCCCTCTTGTGGTGGCTTCACTCCCCGGATCTCCACAGGGGCCGCCCATTTTGTGCTTCTCCCCCTCTCGCCACGGTGACCACGGACGCCTCCCGCCTCGGGTGGGGGGGGCACTTTGCGGGCCGGACCGTCCAAGGCACGTGGAACGATTCAGAGACCTTACTGCATATCAACGTTCTAGAGATGAGAGTAGTGCTCTTAGCGTTGCTAGCACTTCAGGACTTTCTTCCCTTGGGAACAATTGCGATTCAATCGGACAACATGTCTGTGGTCTGGTACATCAACAAGCAAGGGGAAACGAGGTCTGACCCTCTTTGTCGAGAAGCCATGAGAGTTTGGGAATGGGCAATCTCCACCAACCGCTTAATAGCAACGCACATTCCGGGTCGGTCCAACATCCTAGCGGACAAGCTCAGTCGCACCATTCTGACCCCTTACGAGTGGTCTCTCAATTGTCAAGTAGCGGAACGCATATTCGCACGGTGGGGAACTCCTTCATGCGATCTTTCGCCTCTCCCTCAAACACCAAGTGCGACAGTTTTTTCGCTCTGATACCTCCTCCCGGAGGTTCCCCAAGAGACGCTCTGGTGCATGCTTGGCCACCCGGTCTTCTGTATGCTTATCCACCCTTGCCTCTGATGCTCCAAGTTCTTCAGAAAGCCTCTCGGGTGGGTTGCAGAATGATTCTCATTGCTCCGTTTGGTCCTCGACAGATCTGGTTCCCCTTCCTAAGGTCTCACTCGGTGAATCCTCCTTGGATTCTAGATCCCATTCGGATCTGATATCCCATCCATCCTGCATACCTCCTCCGAATCTGGACAACCTGAAGCTGACCGCTTGGCTGCTCCAGTTCCACTCTTGATCAGGACTCCCGGTATTTCGTCACCTGTTAAGGCAATTCTGGTGGCAGCTCATAAACCGTCCACTAGGAAGGTCTACCGCAGCAAGTGGAAACGGTTTTCTTTGTGGGCGGAGCGGCAAGGCCTGAATCCCTTCACGGTTCCTCTCCCATTAGTGCTTGACTTTCTAACCACTCTTTTTAACGATGGTGCCAGCAGTTCCACAGTCAAAGTACAACTGGCGGCAATTTCTCATTATCACATTGGCCATGACTCTAATCCTCTTATGTCAGCCAAATTGTGTAAAATTTTTCTTAAAGGTACTTTTCTTCTCAGGCCCCTGTAAAACAAGCGGTTCCTCCTTGGGACCTCTCTTTGGTTCTACAGGCCTTGACCGCCTTTCGAGCCAGCGGCTACTGTGGATCTCAAATTCTTGTCTTACAAGACAGCCTTTTGGTAGCCATTACATCGCCAAGAGAGTTTCTGAGCTTCAAGCATTATCAGCTAAACCTCCTTACTTGGTATTTCATCCGGACCGTGTCTACCTCAGGACCAACCCGTCCTTTCTTCCTAAAGTCGCTTCTGAAGCAAACATCAATCAATCCATTAACCTCCCTGTTTTCTTCCTAAATATGAAAACAAAGGTGAATATAAGCTTCACTCATTAGATGTTCACAGGCAACTTAGATTTTATCTAAACAGGACGGCTGGTCATAGGCAATCCGACCAGTTGTTTATTTCCTTTGCAAAATTTAATTTGGGCAAGCCAATTTCTAAAGTTTCTCTGTCCCGCTGGATTTCACAGTGCATCTTATTGGCTTATCAAGCTTCAGGAAGGCCGCACCGGAGGGTGTTCATGCCCATTCAACCCGGTCAGTATCTACCTCGGCAGCCTTCAAGGCTAGGATTCCTCTAGATGATATTTGCAGCAGCCACGTGGGCTTCATCTCATACTTTTATTTCCCACTATAAGTTGGATCTTGCATCTAGGGGTAGAGCATCCTTTGGCTCAGGTGCTCCGGAATATCCTTCCATGATGGCCCAAGATTCAGGTAGCTGGGGACTCTGTCCCACAGGTTGCAGACAAATGAATATCCTACTTCAGATTTAGAAGTTATGTACTCACCATAACGTTCCATCTGAGTAGGTGTATTCATTTGTCTGCAACCATCCCGCCCTCCTATCCCCCTGGCCTTTCAGTTTCCTGCATATTCTATGTTACCCTTTTCAGGGTGTTGTTGCTTTGGCAAACTTGATCTGAGGTCATGAGGGTAGAGCAGGGCATTATGGGTGAGGGGAGGAGCTGAGAGCTTGGATCCATAGCTGGAAAACCATGCCGGTTCGGATCCGATATCGGATCCATAACCCACAGGTTGCAGACAAATTAATACACCTACTCAGATGGAACGTTATGGTGAGTACATAACTTCTAATTCTTGATTTACCCGACACCATTCCGGTGGACAAGGTCACTCCTGCACGTGGGGCTGCTAGGCCTCCTGTATCTATGTCCATCAAGGCCTTTGCACGTGCTAAGGCCGCCAGCCAGGCCAAGGCCCATCCTAAACCTGCTGTCCAGGCCCCCTCCTCTGATAAACAGATAATGTCTCTTGCTGCAGACCTTATTTCCCTTATCAGGGGGTCTCAGCCTCACCCAGACAGAGGTTCTCAGCCTCCTGCAGAGAAAAGGCCTAGAACTGAGCAGACTGAAAACCTCTCTTCAGATGAGGCCTCTGGGGATTCTGAGCATTCAGATATTCAAGAAGAATCCTTCCAGGCCTATGAGGACTCTGATGCTGAGGAATCAATTCCCTCTGCCTCTCCTCCAGAGGATTTCTCGTTTGGTTAAGTCCTGCACTCAATGAGGGAACATTTCCAATGGCAGGGTCAGGAATTCTCTGATTCCAGGAAAAGGCTACGTACCTTCCTAAAGCTTCCCCAGCACAGACCTTTAGCTATTCCTCCTGTGATGGATGTTTTGGATGATGTTTTCTCCGACTCCAGTGCTAACCCTGATTCTCTACCCCCTGCTCCTGTCAAGCCAGACAGATATTACAGAGTCCCTGACACTCACAAACATCTCTTTAAGGCCCACTCAGTGGATTTAGAAACTATTTCTCAGGGTCCCAAGGGAGTGGCTACCTCCACTGCCAAGAATCCTTTGTCAGCGGCTAGGGAAACTAGGTCTATGGAGAGATGGGGTAAAAAAGTTTATACCTCTACCACCCTAGCCATGAGGTCACTTAACTGCCTTTTCCATATGTTTCAGTACCAGGATTTTTTACTGGATGATTTACAGAAAAAGTTAGCCTCTCTGAGCCTATTGATAGAAAGGCATTGCAGGATCACATACATAACACTCAGCAGGTTAACAATCATTTTCTTCAGTGTGGTTATGATGCATTGGAGGCTTCATGTAGGGCAGCTATGACAGGGTCTGTGATACGTAGACATGCTTGGTTAAAAGATCAGCCACTGCCAGACCATGTCAAAGTAAAGTTACTTGATGCACCTCTGGAAAAACAGAAGCTTTTTGGTGCTAATGCACAAGATGTGTTGAAGTCCATTGAGGAAAAAGCTAAGTCAGTACAGACAGTCAAGGATTTCCTCCAGGTTCAGCCACCCAGATTCAGTAGAAACTGGCCTTCAAAGAATTGGTCCTTCCCAGACTCGGACAAGTTTCAAAGGGGAAAGAACAGGCGTGGCCGAGGGCAATACCGAGGCTCCTACAGGGGCCGCCAAGGGCAACCTACAAATCAAAGAAGTGCTGCAGCCAGTCCAGCTGCACCACAAGGACAACCACAATGACTTGACTTTCATACCGCCTACAAGGGCTCAGAGAGAAGCACCCTTGGGCGGAAAATTATCCTTATTCTCAAAAAACTGGCATATCTTAACCAAGGACAACTGGATTCTGGATTTAATAGACAAGGGTTACAGATTCCACTTCCATACTTTACCTACAAGACAAGGCATGCCAAACCTGCCACACCATCAAAGGGCAGAGGCACTCATTCAAGTTTCAAAGCTATTAAGTATAAAAGCAATAGAAAAGGTACCTCCTCAGGAACAAGGCCAGGGATTTTATTCAAGACTGTTCCTTGTTCCACGAAAGGAAAACAAATGGAGGCCTATACTGGACTTGTCTACTCTAAATACCTTTCTCATTGTGCCAAAGTTCAAAATGCTGAAGTTACAGCAACTCCTTCCCATGCTGGGCAAGGGGTCTTGGCTGGTCACTCTGGACCTCAAGGAGGCATACCTGCATGTCCCAATCAGACAAAGCTGCAGAAGATACCTCAGATTTCTTGCAGGGACAGAGCATTATCAATTCTCAGCATTGCCGTTTGGCTTATCTACTGCGCCCAGAGTGTTCAGGAAATGCCTGGCATCAGCAGTGACACACTGCAGACCCCAGGGAATTCAAATATACCCCTACCTGGACGACTGCCTCATACAAGCAGACAACAAACAAACCTTAATAAAAAACTTGGACTATGTCATGCAATTACTACAGGCCTTGGGATACACAGTCAACATTCAGAAATCAAGACTACTGCCATCCCAACAGATTATTTTCCGAGGAGCCAAACTGGACACACAAACAAAAATGGCCTACCTCACAGAGGAAAAACAACAGCAGTTACCAGAGTACTTCAAAGGCCTAGCACAGCTCTCCCAGCTGACTGCAAGGAAACTCCTGCAGGCCCTGGGATTCATGGCATCATGCATTCTTCTGATACCTTTGGCAAGACTTCATATGAGAAAGCTGCAATGGTATTTGAAAAGCTTATGGTCCCAACACAGCCAAAGCCTAGAGGACGTAATCCCACTTATTCCATGTCTGCAAAAAGAATTCTTGTGGTGTGCTCAAGCAAGTCAATTAAACAAAGGCATGTCTTTCAACAGACCTCAAGCAGGTCAAATAATTACAACAGATGCCTCGGATCATGGATGGGGGACGCACATGGAGGGCAGATGCATTCAAGGTCAATGGACACCAAAGGAAAGACATCTGCACATAAACCAAAAAGAGATGTTGGCAGTGATACATGCAATCGAGAGTTTCGAAAAATCACTGCAACAAGGACATTTACTAATAAGGACAGACAACACCACTGTCATGTGGTATATAAACAAGCAGGGAGGGACTCATTCATACCCCCTCTGCAGACTAACAATGATTCTCTGGGAAAAAGCACCGAGTCTGAAGATACACCTGCAATCCCAGTTTGTGCCAGGCAAGGACAATGTACTGGCGGACAAGCTGAGCAGAAATTTCTTGGATCCACACGAATGGATGCTGCATCCCCACATTTTCTCACAAATAACAAAGACATGGGGAAGACCGGACATATATCTCTTTGCGTCTCACACGAATCATCACCTGGATAAGTTCTGTACCAGGACCCACCATCCTCTAGCCTGGACAACGGATGCTCTCTCCTTCAGCTGGAATTCCCTAAAAATTTATGCATTTCCTCCCCTGCCACTGTTGACCAAGGTGATCCTGAAGATCAAAGCAGAACAACCAACAGGCATTTTGATAGTTCCAGACTGGCCAAAGCAACACTGGTACCCATTGCTGTTGAGCATAACTCGGACCAAACCGTGGCCTCTGCCCCTATGGCCCCTGCTCCTAACACAGCACAACTACAGGACTGTTCACCAAAACCTGAAAACATTACATCTGACAGCCTGGAGGTTACCTTAACTCCTTCCGCTTCCACTCTTTCCAAGGCAGTTCAGGACATCTTATTGGAAGCACGCAGACCTTCCAGCAGAAAAACCTATTCAGCTAAGTGGAAGAGATTCAGCATCTGGGCTGCCAACAGGGGTCAGGATACAACAGTACTGAGTATACCTCAGATATTGGAATACTTGGCAGAAATGTTTCATTCTGGACTCTCATATTCTTCCATAAAGATTCATGCCTCAGCAATCTCAGCAAGATACAATTGTGATCCACCAGTGTTCTCACATCCTTTGCTAAGACAGTTCCTGAGAGGGATAAAGAATATCAAGCCTCCCAGAAAACAACCAGTACCTGCATGGAACCTCAATTTTGTATTGGAAAAAATATCTCTTCCTCCCTTTGAGCCAGCAGCAACCTCAGAGATGCAATTTCTATCATGGAAAACGTTTTTTCTATTGGCAGTCACATCAGCAAGAAGAGTCTCGGAGATACAGGCACTCATGGCAGTACCTCCTTTCCTCATTTTTCATCAGGACAGAGTCTCTCTAAGAACAAATCCTTCTTTCATGCCAAAGGTAATTTCCAGGGTGTCTCTAAATCAAGCTATTCACCTTCCTACTTTCTTCCCCAATCCTCAAAATAGAGGGGAAAGACTGCTGCATACCTTGGACATTCACAGGCAACTACGCTACTACTTGGACAGAACTAAGGCTACAAGTCTGACCAGCTGTTTGTAGCCTATGCTGCTGGAATACAAGGAAAAGCAATCTCCAAGCAAACAATTTCAAAATGGATTGGACACTGCATCAGATTCTGCTATTCTTACCATGGAAAAAGTGTGCCAGCCAATATTAGGCCACATTCCACCAGAGCTATAGCCACATCCACAGCTTTCCTAAGAGGAGTGGCTACGAAGGACATTCTAGAGGCTGCTACATGGAGCTCCATGCATACATTTACCAAACACTACAACCTGCCTTTATACTCCAGATCCCGAGCAGGCTTTGCTTCGGCAGTCCTGCAGGGCATTTTAGCTACACCATCCTTTTCTTAGCTCCATCCACCCCCAGCTTGGCTATGGTATTCAACCCATATGTTATGACTGCAGTTGCATTCTTGAAGGACATAGTACAGTTTTGTACCTACCATAAATGTAGATGTCCGATAGATATGCAACTGCAGTCGGATTTTCCCTCCAACCTTCCCCTCTTTTCTTTCTTTATGGGTCCATTCCCCCCTGTTCCTTTTAGCTGGGGGTATCTCCTATGGTGTATCTGTTTATTACTGTTGTGCATGTCTGGAATTGTTTATCCATTCACCAAATTTAGCCTTCCTAGGAGGGCACCTGGCATCTGGGGCAAGAAATACTGAAAAAGATGGCGTCGGCCGATGCCTTTATACTCCAGCCGTTGTGACGTCGGAGAGGAGGCGACACCAGCCGACGCCGGACCCAAACTTTGGAATTCGGCCGACCGAGGGCTGCCTGAGGCAGGACAACCCATATGTTATGACTGCAGTTGCATATCTATCGGACATCTACATTTATGGTAGGTACAAAACTGTACTTTTTGGCCCTTACCACATATCTGCTTACTAGAGCTTCACTTTTAGTAATTTTCATAGTTGGTTGTTTATAAGTATGTTCTATGTGCTTCTCTTCTTTCAACACTTGTTGCATAACTTTTTTGAATATGCTGACATAATTGGCATACAGAAATAACTTCCTCTCACTGGTCTCCTTCCCTTTACATGTTATGTATATCCTGAGCACATGCTGCCATCTGTGGGTTGGATTTGAACAATACAGTAGGTTATTCAGCCAGAAAAGCATGCCCATAACCCACAAAATAGCTTCCTTATCTTTTGGTTCTGTTTCTGCCATCAGTTTTAAAGTAAGAGCATCAAATAATCTGATTCCAGTTTCTCCACATCAGAACAAAGCATTTCTTTCTTGTGCACTAGCAAGCTGCAATCTGGAATCCACATAAACCTGCATCTCCCCATCGGAAAGAGCTCAGGAGATCCCCTCCATAAAAAAAGTAGGGGGAGTTTTTTTCCATTGCCCTGGCAGTATTTCCTCTACCTGCCATGAATACTGTGGCCCCCTTTGAAGAGAGACTATTGGCCTAATGGGACAAACCTGCTCAATAAAAAAGTGGTAAATAAAAAAAGTTAAGATAAATAGTAACATTTCACCCTCTAATACTATGGCACATTACTCTATAGCAGGGTTACCTGTTAGAATAATAATTGAGCAGCAGCTGTGTGGACTTTTTGGAATACCTTTGCAAAGATAGTATAAACTGTATATGATCTCTAGGATCAGGTCCTTTGGTCTACAGGTGTATTTTATGTACTTTTATCTCTGCAGTGCATACCAAAAATCTGAAGAGGTAGGTCTGTTCACAGAGCATTATGGGAAAGAAGAGGGTTTAGTAACGTGAGAAAGGTTTAGATGCTGAGCTGATGTCTGACAGTATTAGAACTGCGGTTACAGAGAACTTGCTCATCAATATATATTGTTATAAGAACTGTGTTTTTTTTTTTTAAACTAATTCTGCATTTTTGTGCATTCTTGCACCTTGGTCAGGAAATGCATTTCCTGCTTCAGATAGCTGAACAATAGATAAGAATTCCTTTAGCATACCTTAGTGTTTCACTTCATGGATTCCATTGCTCCTGCAGCTATTTTTATGCCTTTGATGGTTATATAGTGCATTTGAAAATGTTCTTTTGACCAAATAAGAATTGTTTGTAGTAAAATGTATTCTGTCTGAACTGATTTTACGTGGAAGAATGGCAAATTCTGAGTGCTAACACACTGTTTTGATGCAGGTCGCTTAAGTAAAGCCCATAAGGAGAACCAGAAGAGAGAAATGGAGGAGAAGGAGCGTCTTCACAAAAGTGCAAAGTCAGAGAACCAATCTAAGGAGACATCAAGGAGTGGAGACTCTGGTAAACATTCCAGCAAACACTCAAACAGAGACCAAGACATAGAGAAACAGAAGGAAAAGAAAGAAAGAAAAAGAAAACATGAAACCAACTCAGACAGGTAATGCATATCTCTTTGGTCAGGTTGTGGGGACATGTTTGGATTTTTATAAGGGTTCAGTATGAGAAAAGTGAAACACAAATGTGAGGGGAAAAGGCAGCTTTGGCTTGTGTAGCATTAGATCTCATTTTCTACAATGTCCAAAAATTCGTAACTCGCAGCATGCCCTAGTCAGTTTTTTCTTGTGCAAGGGCCACAGTTTTCAGTTTTGTAGAGTAAGGAGGTGAAGTCTGCAGACCTGGAGAAGATGACAAAAACAGATTACCTTTGGATGTTTAATATATCTTCTGTGAAAAGTTATTGACTGATTTGTTGCTTGGTGGAGAAACAACTGTAGCTGTGCTTATCTGGGTAGAATTGAAGAAAAGATGGAAAATCACACCAAATTCTACTCTTTGCAGCCGAATAATAATAATATGGGTCTGGGTTAGAAAAATTGATGGAGGATGAGAACCAAATTCAAATTTACTAATGGTCAGCTTCTTTAGGTAAGAAAGAGCCATGTCATGCAGGAACAAAAACTCTTTGTTACCAAGACTAAACACAGTATAAAACTGAGTGAAAAACAGTGGAAACCTCTTGAACATGGGTATTGTATGGTTAACAATGTGTACCATTACTAAATCATCTGCTGAGTTTGCAGCAGCTATAACCAGTCAGTTGTAGCAACCTGAAATCCAAGAAGACATTGTGGTATTTGAGATGTGAGGAAACCTTCAAAGTGACATCAGAAGTCCGTAGGATGTATCAAACATTTAATTTCACAGTAGTCCTTGAAGGTGGGCAAAGTGGCCTAATAACAGCTGACACCTGTTCCATCAATATCTACTAGTCATCAAGGATAATACCCAAGATATGCATTTCTGATATAAAGTCCAGCTGGTCTGCTGCTTTAAGTTATACAAGGTAGAAGCAGCAAGAATGAGGAATCCCTCAAAACTGCTTATAGATCTAGGGTGAGCATCCTGAACACACAGTTTCAAACTTTTAGTAGCAAGCAAGAGTGAATGGCATCTAAGTCATCTGAGTGGGAATCTCTCTCTACCACATTCTCCTATGGGAATAAGAGGCAGAATGACATATTATCAGCATAGCAATGGTTAGCCAGGCCGACTCTTTTTAATAAAATACCTAAGGAGCAGCATAAACACTGTGAAGAATAATGGACCCAGGATTGAAACCCTGTAGTACTCTACACTTCATAGAATTATAGTAAATGGTATTTAAACCTGAAACCACCCCCTGGATGTGTCCAGAAGGGTAAGAGGTGAAACAGTCTAGTATCATAAAGGAGGGAGCACTCTAAGCATGCAAATGTTAACTCAGGATACCATGATCCACACTGTTAGATGGTACAGTGACAGCAGGTGGGGGCCAAGACAGAAATCAAGTACTAATTTTTGTCCATCAAAAGATTAGTCAGTAGAACTCCTTGCACAAGAGGAAAACAATGCAGCAGTCTCTGTAGATTGTTCTCCCTTATTTTCCTTCATTTTGTCCACTATCCCCACCATTGGGTCTTCATCCTATCTAGTTGATTTAGAAAGATTACATGGTTCATTAAGGTTATAACTTGTATTTATTAATGTTCTTCATGTTTCACTGTTGCAGTCATTACATTTGGGTAATCTGCTGGCAGGTTGCCCTCAGTCGGCCGGATTAACAAAGTCTTCAGTCCTGCGTCTGATGCTGTCCCTTCTTCCATGATGTCAGGTCGTCAGGGGTATAAAACATGCAGCCGATGTTATTACATCAGTCTTTCTTGCCGTGCGGTGCTTGAAGCAGACGGAGTTCGCAAGTGCCGGTCGGCCGACTCCTGAAATTTTCATTTTCAAGTTTCAGAACCGAAGTCTTCAACTTAAAGCTAAGTACCCCGTTGGGGAAACTTTTTCTTGTTCCTTCCTGATGTCAGTAAAAGTTAATAATTGCATTACTTGTGGAAAGCAAACACCTCATAAAGATTTTCATTCATACTGTATTCCTTGCCTAGGCCCTGACCACGACGTACCTTGCTGTCGGTTTTGTGCTTTATTTAATCAGAGCGCTATCCGTCGTCGGTACATTTTTGCCTCTAATTTATTTTTATTTATTTATTTATTTAACATTTGTTGACTGGGAATGTCCGACTAGGTTCCACAGAGCCTGTTTTCAGCGGAGTCCCGGGGAGAAATGCTCCAGATGCATGTCTTTGGAATGTGGGAGGAAACCGGAGTACCCAGAGAAAACCCACGCAAACACAGGGAGAACATGCAAACTCCACACAGAAGGCACCCCAGCCGAGAATCGAACCAGAGAACCTCTTGCTGTGAGGCGTCAACATTAACCGCTGCACCACTGTTCTCGGTTTAATTATCCAGAAATGTCATTGGTTAGCCTTCCGACTATCGGAATTCCTAAAAAACACAAAGATAAAGACAGAGACAGGCCGCTAAGGTCCAAAACTGCCAACAGCACTTCTCCTAAGCCAGTCGCCAGTTCACCGGTACTCAGTGAGGCGCTTTTGCAGCCCCTGATACGCGCTACTTCTGATTCGCAGGCCTCTACTGAGACCCATTCGGAGTCCGGTATGCCGCAAGATGCTTCACCTATGGAACCCGTGTATGTCTCTACCTTGGATGGGTCCGAGCCGCTGTGCAGGCACCGGCTTCTGAGGGTGTATTCAGGCCTACAGACTTGCATATTAAATTGACACCATCTTTATTGCTAAGGCCTAAATCTCGATCCATGTCTAAAAAAACAAAGCCCAGGCCACATGTTCAGGCCCCTATGCCTAAAAAACAAATGACAAAAATGGCTGAAGATCTAATTTCTCTAATCAGGGGTAGTCAACCCCACCTCTCTAAGAGGCCTAGGGCTGAACTTGATTATGAATCTTCTAATCAGGATTCTGTTTCTTCTGACTTTTTTAATGACCTGGATTTGTCCATACCTACTTATGAGGATTCCGATGCACAGGACTCCATTCCCTCTGCTTCCCCTCCTGAGGACTTTTCTTTTGGGGAAACTTTACATGCTTTGAGGGAGCATTTCCACTAGGAAAGCCAGGAATTTTCTGATTCAAAAAAGAGGCTATGGGATTTCCTGCTTCTATCTCATAGCATAGGCTATACCTCCTGTACTAGACATTGTTGATGATGTGTTCTCTGAATCCAGTTTGGTCCCTGATTCCCTCCAGCTGCTAGTAAACCTGACAGATATTGCAGGGTTCCTGAGTCCCACAAGTTCCTTTTCAAAAATCCTGTTGCAGATCCAGAAACCATTTCTCAGGGGCCCAAGGGCATTAAGGCTTCTACTGCTAAAAAGCCTACCCCTTCTGATAGAGATTCCAGGGCGCTGGATAGATGGGGTAAAAAGGTTTATACTTCTGCGACCTTGTCAATCAGAGCATTAAACTGCCAAATTCATATTTTAAAATATCAACAGCATATTATTGGACTGCTTAAACAGAAAATGATGTTGATTCCCGACTGTGTGGAAAATAAAGATTTTACAGGATTTAATGCATTCTGCTGAACAAGTTGGAAAACATACTTTGCGATGTGGTTTTGATTATTTAGAGGCCTCCTGCAGGCCTGCTGTTACTGGGTCTGTGCTTAAAAGGCATGCTTGGCTTAAGGAGCAGTCTTTGCCTGATCATGTTAAAGCTAAATTGTTGGATGCTCCTTTAAATCAGGACCACCTGTTTGGCAGTAAGGCTGAAGAAGTTCTAAAAAAAGATAGAAGATAAAGCTAAATCTATGCAAACTGTTAAAGATTTCTTAC
Organism: Protopterus annectens; assembly: GCF_019279795.1. Classification (NCBI taxonomy): domain Eukaryota; kingdom Metazoa; phylum Chordata; order Ceratodontiformes; family Protopteridae; genus Protopterus; species Protopterus annectens. The sequence continues at coordinate 732,614,150 of NC_056741.1, read as the reverse complement.
AAGTGCAACCTCCAAGATTTAGTAGGCATTGGCCTACTAAGAACTGGTCTTTTCCAGCCCCTTCCAGATCCTCTCAAGCCAAACCCAGACACAGCAAAAACCCCAGGTTTCAGTCCCAGGGTACTCTCAGAGCTAAGCAGTGGGGGGCCTCCACTTCCAAATGTGGAAGTAACAAGACACCCCCCTACAGTAAACAGTCTCAATGACTTTCTTTTAAAATTACCAAGCACTTATCTTTCAACTGCCCCTTTGGGGGGGGGGGGGTTGCTCTTCATGCAAAGAACTGGGAACTCCTAACCCAGGACAAATGGGTTTTAAATATGGTGTCCCAGGGATACAGATTTCATTTCCACATGTTGCCAACACCAAACGGGTAGCCAGACCTGCCCCAGAATCAGTGGGCAGAGGCTCAAAAACAAGTATTTTCTCTCTTAAGCATGGGGGCTATTCAACTGATGCCAGAAAAGGAAAAGAAGCAAGGTTTCTATTCAAGGCTTTTCCTGGTACCCAGAAAAGACAAATCATGGCATCCAATCCTGGACCTGTGTACTCTAAACACCTTTCTGGAGATTCCAAAATTCAAGATGCTGACTCTTCATCAGTTGCTTCCTATGCTAGGCAAAGACGCCTGGTTAGCAACTCTAGATTGAAAAGAAGCATACCTGCGCATCCCAATCACAGAGTCTTGCAGAAGATGCCTATGCTTCAAAGCAAGCTACTTGCATTATCAGTTCTCTGCACTGCCCTTTGGCTTGTCTACTGCGCCCAGGCTATTCACAAAGTGCCTGGCTCCAATTAGTTTATTTTGCAGGCAAAGAAATATTCAGATATATCCATGCCTGGACAATTGTCTAATTCAAGCAGAAAACCAGGGCATACTTTTAAATCATCTGGCGTTTGTAAAAAGAGATGTTCATCATGATACACTGCTGCAGTCATCACACTTGGGTTATCTGCTGTCAGGCGGTCCCGCAGTCGGCCCGAGTTCCAAAGTCTTGGTCCGGCGTCGGTTGCTGTCGCTTCTTCCCTGACGTCAGTGCGACAGGGGTATAAAAGAGGCAGCCGACACCATTTCCTTCAGTCTTTCTTGCCGCGCGGTGCCCGAAGCAGAAGCAGTTCGCAAGTGCCAGTCTGCCGACTCCTGAGATTTTCAAATCAAATTTCAGACCGAAGTTTTCAATAAAGCTAAGTACCCCGTTGGGGAACCTTTTCTTGCCTCAGTCCGATGTCATAAAAAGTTAATAATTGCATTTCTTGTGGGAAGCAAATACCTTATAAGGATTTTCACTCTTATTGTATCCCTTGCCTAGGCCCAGACCATGACGTCACAGGTTGTCTCTTTTGTGCTAGGTTTAACAAACGAACTATTAAACGTCTGTTTGATTTCGCCCAACATTATTTTGGTACAAAATTTAATTATACCATGCCATCGGAGCAACCGACAACCGGGATGCATAAAAAGCGCAAAGATAAGGACAGGCAGCCGAGACCCAAACCAGATACCGAGGCCTCTGCTAGGCCAGTCGCCGGTTCTCCGGTTTTCAGTGAGGCGCCTATGCAGCCCCTGATGACCGCTGATTTAGAACCCCAGCCAGCATCCGACTTCGAAGCGGAGATTACAGGGCCTCCAGAGCCTTTATCTTTAGGCCTTTCCGACTCCATGGCTGAAGGGGATTCCGGTGCAGTTGAAAGGCCGTCAGTTGCTGAAGGTGTCTTCAGACCAACTACTCTTACTATGAAATCCTATGCAAAACTGAAGACTCAATTAAAAGTAAGGAAGCCTGTACAGCAGTCTCCAGTGCAAGGCCCCATGCCTAAGAAACAGATGCTAAAGATGGCCGAAGACTTAATTACCCTAATCAGGGGTTCCCATCCCCCACCTGACAAAAGACCTAGACAGGAGGAGGACTACGCTTCCTCTGACCAAGTTTCCATTTCCTCAGATTCTTCTGAGGAACAGGAGTACTCTTTTTTTCCCCCTTATGAAGACTCTGATGCTGAAGAGCCTATTCCTTCAGCATCTCCCCAGAAGACTACTCTTTTGGGGAAACTTTACATACCATGAGGGAACATTTCCATTGGGAAGGCCAGGATTACTCTGATTCTAAGAAAAGGCTCCGAGAGTTCCTCTTACTACCCCAGCACAGACTCCTTGCTATTCCACCTGTGTTAGACATTGTGGATGATGTTTATTCAGAATCTAGGCTTAACCCAGATTCATTACCTCCTGCACCAGCCAAACCAGACAGATACTACAGAGTCCCTGACTCACATAAATTCCTATATAAAAGCCCTGTTGCTGACCCAGAAACCATTTCCCAGGGTCCCAAAGGGGTTAAGGTCTCTATTGCTAAAACTCCTGTACCGTCTGAAAGGGATACTAGAGCACTAGACAGATGGGGAAAGAAAGTATATACCTCAGCTACTCTAGCTATGAGGGCCTTAAATTGCCAGTTTCACATGCTGAAATGTCAACAATTTTTGATGTCTCAATTAAAACAAGAAATGAGCACACATACAGAGCAGCCTGATTACAAGGAAATGCAAGATTTGTTGCATGCAGCAGTACAAGTGGGAAAACATACTTTGCAATGTGGATTTGATTCATTGGAAGCTTCTTGCAGAGCAGCTGTAACAGGGTCTGTCATTCATAGGCATGCTTGGTTAAAAGAACAAACTTTACCTGATCATGTTAAAGCAAAGTTAATGGATGCACCCTTACAGCAGGATGTTTTATTTGGTGTGAAAGCAGAAGAGGTTTTAAAGAAAATGGAGGATAAGGCAAAATCTATGCTGGTCCTTTCCAACTTCTGACAGACCACAGAGGGGCAAATACAGATGCCGAAGGGGCAGAGGTCAGCCACAAGGCTCTTACAAGCCACGACAATGGGGTGCCACAGCCCAGAAATGAGGAGAGGACAGGTCTCAAACTATCAGAAGACAAACACAATGACTTACCCCTCAGACTGCCAAGCAAATCACTCTTGGCAGCTCCCTTGGGAGGAAAACTTGCACTTTTTGCAACAATTGGCACATCATCACAAAAGACAAATGGGTCCTAAATATTGTAACTCAAGGATACAGGTTCCACTTTCACACTTTACCAAGGATAAAAGGAATGCCAAACCTGCCATCAAATCAATGGGCAGAGGCTCAAAGACAAATTACAGCACTCATGGACATGAGAGCCATTCAACAGGTTCCTACACAGGAGCACGGACAAGGATTTTACTCAAGACTCTTTCTGGTTCCCCGAAAGGACAAAGCCTGGAGACCCATTCTGGGCCTTTCAATTCTAAACACATACCTGGAAGTACCCAAATTCAAGATGCACACACTACAGCAGCTTCTTCCCATGCTGGGCAAGAAGGCTTGGCTAGTAGCGTTGGACCTCAAGGAGGTATACCTGCATGTCCCTATCAGAAAAAATTGCAGAACATACCTCCAATTTATAGCAGGTACAACTGATTACCAATTCTCTGCACTGCCCTTTGGCTTATCTACTGCACCCAGGGTCTTCTCAAAATGCCTGGCACCAGTAATTGCATACTGCAGACAAAGAGGAATCCAAATATATCCATACCTGGACGACTGCCTTATTCAAGCAGACAGCAAGGACATTCTTTTAAAACATCTGGCGTTTGTAAAAACCTTACTAAGTTGCCTAGGGTACACAGTAAACGAAAAGAAGTCAAAACTAGTGCCCTCACAAGACATAATATTCCTGGGTGCCAGCTTAAATACAATGGCCCAGATGGCTTATCTCACGCCAGACAAGCAAGGACAACTGACTCAATACTTCAAAATGATGGCAACAAAGACCCAACTCCCTGCAAGAAAAATTCTGCAGGCCTTGGGATTCATGGCATCTTGCATACTACTAATACCATATGCCAAACTGCATATGAGGAAATTACAATGGTACCTGAAAAGCGTATGGACTCAACACAGCCACAGCTTGGAAACAATAATACCACAAATTCCCTGCCTTCAACAGGAGTTTCTATGATGGGCTCAGGCATGTCACCTCAACAAGGGTCAGCCTTTCACCTTGCCCACAGCCAGGCAAACAATGACAACAGATGCATCGGATTACGCCTGGGGAGCACACATGGCAGGACAGTATATTCAGGGCAAATGGTCTGCAGATCAAATGCATCTCCACATCAATCAAAAAGAGATGCTAGCTGTACAAAATGCCCTAATAGCTTTCAAGGGCCTCCTACATCCAGGACAACTTCTAATAAAGACGGACAACACCACAGTGATGTGGTACATAAACAAACAAGAGGGCACACATTCCTACCCCCTATGCAGGCAAGCAGTGACCTTGTGGAACACAGCACTGATCTACCAAGTTCAACTACAGGCACAATTCCTGCCAGGAAAAAAAAAATACATTGGCAGACGAACTAAGCAGAAATATCATGGATCCTCACGAGTGGAAACTAGACCCACAAGTATTCACAATGATAACTCAAAAATGGGGGAGCTCAGACATAGATCTGTTTGCCTCCCCCCAAAACTACCAACTGCGAAAGTTTTGCACAAGGACATACCACACACTAGCTTGGAAAGTGGGCACCCTCTCATTCAGTTGGAAAACACTAACAGTGTATGCCTTTCCTCCACTGCCTCTTCTGGCAAAGGTGCAGATAAAAGCCAGATTAGAGAGGCCACAAATGATACTCATTGCTCCAGACTGGCCACGCCAACACTGGTATCCAATATTAAGGAACATGGCTCAAGGTCCACCATGGATTTAACCTCAAATTCCTCATCTGCTGACTCAGCAAAACAATCAGATTCTACACAGCCAGCTCAAGACTTTAAATCTGGCTGCATGGCAGATTATCTAAACAACCAGTCAACACTTCTCTCTACAGCTGTTATGGATGTCATTCTGGAGGCCAGGAGACCCAGCACCAGGAAAACCTAATCAAACAAATGGAAAAGATTCTGCGCCTGGAACTAGGCTAAAGGCCAAAATCCTCTTGTCCCAAATATTCCTCAGATTCTGCAATATTTAACTGAGATGTTGCACAAAGGCCTTTCCTTTTGATTTATAAAGATCCACGCTTCAGCTATTTCAGCTCATTACAACACGAATCCTCCTATTTTTTCACATCCATTATTAAGACAGTACCTCAGAGAGGCTAAGAACATAAGACTGCCCCGAAGAGCACCAACACCAACTTGGGACCTCAATTTTGTTTTGGAAAAACTTACACTACTGCCCTTCGAGCCAGCTTTTTCAGCCGATTTACAATTTTTATCATGGAAAACTGCCCTGCTGCTAGCAATAACTTCAGCACGAAGAGTCTCAGAGCTACAGGCCCTAATGGCAGTAGAGCCTTTCATCATTTTTCATCAAGACAGAGTCTCTTTATGAACTAACCCTTCCTTTATGCCAAAGGTAGTATCCAGTGTGGTTCTAAACCAAACCATTCATTTACCCACCTTTTATCCAAACCCCCAGAATAAAGGGGAAAGGCTCCTACACTCTTTGGACATTCACAGGCAATTACGTTTCTGCTTGGATAAAACAAAGGTTTTCAGAAAGTCTGATCATCTCTTTGTATCCTATGCTGCAGGATCTCAAGGAAAGCCTATATCAAAACAGACCATTTCAAAATGGATAGGACATTGTATCTGTTTCTACTACACACACCATGGGAAACCTGTACCTGGTAACATTAGGCCTCATTCCACCAGGGCTACAGCAACATCAGCAGCCTTCCTCAGAGGGGTACAAACCAAGGATATTTTGGAAGCTGCAACTTGGAGTTCAGTGCACACCTTCACCAAGCACTACCACTTACCTCTATACTCAAAAACCAGAGCTGGCTTTGCCACTGCAGTTTTGCAGGGCCTACTAGCTTCTCCAAACCCTGTTTAGTACCAACCGCCCAGCCTTAGCTTTGGGATTCAATCCAAGTGTGATGACTGCAGCAGTGTAACACGATGAACATAGTACAGTTTTGTACCTACCATAAATGCATTCCAGGTTACCCTCCCACCTTCCCTTCTTCTTACCTGGGTTTTATCTGTAGCTCCCTGTTTATACAATATCTAAGATGTATTTCTATATGGTGTATTTGCTTACAGCTGTAGCTATTGTTTTCTGCTTATGTAATTTACTTAGGATTATGTATTGCCTTCCTATTTGGGGGCACCTGACATCTGGGGCAAGAAAAACTGAAGAAAATGGCGTCGGCTGCCTCTTTTATACCCCTGTCACACTGAAGTCAGGGAAGAAGTGACGGCAACCGACACTGGACCAAGACTTTGGAACTCGGGCCGACTGCTGGACCGCCTGACGGCAGATAACCCAAGTGTGATGACTGCAGCAGTGTGAACACTCGAACATCTACATTTATGGTAGATACAAAACTGTACTTTCTAACATGTCCTTCAAGGATGCATCTGCAGTCATCACATATGGGTTGTCCTGCCTCAGGCAGCCCTTCAGTCGGCCGGATTCCAAAGTCTGGGTCCGGCGTCGGCTGATGTCGCCCTTTCCCTGACGTCAGAGTGCCTGGGGTATAAAAGCGTCAGCCGACGCCATCCTCCCCAGTCTTTCTTGCCGTGTGGTGCCCGAAGCAGAAGCAAGTTCGCAAGTGCCGGTCGGCCAGCTCCTGTAATTCAGCTACCGAAGACTTCAAAAGCTAAGTACCCCATTGGGGACTCTTTCTTGCCTCAGCCG